>NC_072732.1:161081861-161381861 GCF_026930045.1 Uloborus diversus | reverse complement strand
AATGCTTCGCTTATTAGAATACTTTTTCGTGGCAAAATGGCTATTCCAATAAGCGGGTTCAACTATATATATATATATATATATATAGTAAAGTGTGTAGTTTCACATACACGGGTAGCACAGAAAAAAGTGTATGTAACAAAAAGATAAACAAAAATAACAACAACGAAAATGAACATGGAACGTTAAAAAAATAAACTAGGAACATTGAAAACAAGAATTGATGAAATCATGGGTATTAAACTGCTGCTACGTTTACGAAGAGCTGGAGCAGCTGGCATATTAAATATTCTGCAAGGTTTCTGTGCGGGTCAGTATCATACATGCAGCAAAATTGATTAGAAAGTAAAAGTATATGTATTTGAATTAACGAACTAATATGTGTAGCTACTTATAAGGCTTAATATAGAAGGCAGGAAAATTATCAAACGTTATATATGTTTATTTTTTGGATATATGCAATAAATTATATATATGTAAATAGTATGCTTATTAGTAATATGCTGTCATGTATTACCAACCCCCCGGCTCTGACCTGCAAAATGAAAAGAAAAAAATTACATACCACATGATTTCAAACATTTTGTCGACAACAATGTCTATGTCTAGGTATCCATTTGCCAGAGACGAAAATCCGATGCCACGCCAATCGAACAGGTCGCTGGGGCAGGGCATCCAAAAAGCACCTTCCTGTCGAAAGGATTTCAGCACTCTTTATCATCAAAGTTACCCAGTTACACTGTTGCCAAATCGCAGTTGTTTGGGTGGAAACTAAATCTGTCCTTGTTGAAGAAAAGATTTCTTGAACAAATTAAGATAATAAAATGTGAAATTGGCAGGATAAAAATTGTAATAGTAGAGATTTGCAGCAAATTTGAAGATTTGTTTATTAAATTGAGAATTGTTGCTACAAATTTTAAAGAATCTGCTTAGCTGTCCAATTATAATATTAATGAAGATCTTTTTATGTAAATTACTGTACCAATGTGGCATACTTTTTGTGTAAAAATTGAAGTTATCTTTTTTATCATAGATATCTGTAATAAGGTTAGAATCAACAATTTTGAAAGAAATGTCCAACAAATCTTCAAATTTGCTGCAAATCTCTACTATTACAATTTTTATCCTGCCAATTTCACATTTTATTATCTTAATTTGTTCAAGAAATCTTTTCTTCAACAAGGACAGATTTAGTTTCCACCCAAACAACTGCGATTTGGCAACAGTGTAACTGGGTAACTTTGATGATAAAGAGTGCTGAAATCCTTTCGACAGGAAGGTGCTTTTTGGATGCCCTGCCCCAGCGACCTGTTCGATTGGCGTGGCATCGGATTTTCGTCTCTGGCAAATGGATACCTAGACATAGACATTGTTGTCGACAAAATGTTTGAAATCATGTGGTATGTAATTTTTTTCTTTTCATTTTGCAGGTCAGAGCTGGGGGGTTGGTAATACATGACAGCATATTACTAATAAGCATACTATTTACATATATATAATTTATTGCATATATCCAAAAAATAAACATATATAACGTTTGATAATTTTCCTGCCTTCTATATTAAGCCTTATAAGTAGCTACACATATTAGTTCGTTAATTCAAATACATATACTTTTACTTTCTAATCAATTTTGCTGCATGTATGATACTGACCCGCACAGAAACCTTGCAGAATATTTAATATGCCAGCTGCTCCAGCTCTTCGTAAACGTAGCAGCAGTTTAATACCCATGATTTCATCAATTCTTGTTTTCAATGTTCCTAGTTTATTTTTTTAACGTTCCATGTTCATTTTCGTTGTTGTTATTTTTGTTTATCTTTTTGTTACATACACTTTTTTCTGTGCTACCCGTGTATGTGAAACTACACACTTTACTATATTTTCAATACATTTAACTACTTTAGCTGCAACATTGCGCTGTTTAAATGTAGAATATTTTATATCAATTTTGATCATTATATTATATATATATATATATATATATATATACAGTCCGTGGAAAATTTATTAGACGCGCACCGTTGTTTTTTAAGAAAAACAATGTTTTCGACGAGTTTATATGCAGTATTGTACTGCCACACAGCACGGTCCGTTAAATCTTTTTCGATTCATCGAAATATCCCTCTGTTGGATTGGCCAGGTAATAGCCTCGATGCGACCCAACTTGAAAATGTGTGAGAGCTGATGAAAAGAGAAGTGGCTAAAGATGTGATTACAAACAAAACCGAACTTTTAGAAAAGATCATTCATGTGTGGAACCATCATCCTCAAATGCATGAGACAGTACAGTCTTGCATTGATAGCATGCCGCGCAGAATTAAAGCTCTCATATAGCGGCTAATAGGGCTCAACAAAATATTATTATTTTTTCATTACATTTTCGTCCCTTTTGTTCAAGCTTTAATAAATATATATTTTTCCATATGTACGATGTTTCATTGGTGTTACGTTACTTACGTGGTAAGTAAAATAAAAATACATTGTACATCTTAAAAACCATATAGCCGTATAGCATCACCTGATAATTATCGTTTTCCATAAAATCTTATGTTGCGTCTAATAATTTGGCCAGGGACTGTATATATATATATATATATATATATATATATATATATATATATATATATATATATATATATATATATATATATATATATATATATATATATATATATATATATATATATATATATATATATATATATATATATATATATATATACATTATACACACAAGCAAAGATGCAAGTTGATACAATTTTATACACAAAATTAAATATAACCACGATCTGCTTAATTTTTCGTAACAAGCAAATCATTAGACTCCAAATTAGCTACAGAAAACATCTAAATTTTGTTCTTTCAAAGAAATTTGGAAAATTAAAACTGAAAACTTGATGGATGTAGAATTATCTGCCCAATCGGAGTATTTTGCGTATCTCATTTGCTGGTGAAGAAAATATTCGATCTGAAATGTAATTTTTATTTAGTTACAAATTCAACTATAAATGTACGAAACTCAAAATAATGAGATCAGTGCTAGTAACATTTAAATATCTAGACAAATTGTTTCTGCACAGAACCACACCACAATGATTGTGTAGAGTTAAACGAAAAACTTGAAAACAATCACTCATACCTATTTGCTTCTTACGGCTTCAACTTTAAAGTTATTTACTTTTTCTTCATAGTGTGCCTTCTTCTACTCGTTTGTTTAGAGAGGGAGAGAAAAAAATGAGTAGGACTTTAAAATTTTTTTCTTGCAAAACACACGAAATGTTTCTCATCTTTTCAGTCAAATTATCAGCACAACACAGCTTATTAACTTTCTTACCTGGAATATCCTCTTCTAAAAAAGCAACCTGAAATTCGCTTTAACTCTTCAAGAACCATTTGTCTGGTATTGTTAAGACAGAAATAAATCATTAAGTCCTTCTCATTCTGTCAGCATCCTTAATCCCGTAATTGTTCCTCTGAGTAGATTTTACAAGTCACTTTTGAAAGGCCGCGCATTCGCTCCTTCAGGCCTTCCGACATTTAATGTCCACTCTGCTCTCATTACGGGATTCTAAGGCTCATTAGGGCTGTTTCCAATTATACATAAGCCTTCCGTTAAAGTCCTTGTAGCTTGTTTCACAGTCAGAAGCCATTCAGGGATAAAGAAACAACCAGGACAACAACCAGTACCTTCCTAGCTCCCTAAAGTGCTCATTAAGGGGCTGCAACGACAAGATTTGTTTTTCTCCAGAGATGGAAATATCCTTGACCACCACTGCTACGAACTGATATTTCTGAGACGAATTCTCCATTGCAAAGCTCTGCGTTTTGGATGCATTTTCAAATGTTTTAAGTACAATTGTTTCTAGACTTTCTTCTATGTCAGCGGTTTTCAAAAGGTGGCCTGGCGGATCGGCACCAGACCGTGGAAACATTTAACCGGTTTCAAAGATTATAAAAGATAAAAAAATTATTTTCAAAATAAATAAATACTACTATTAATGATTATAACGGAGCCTCTGTGGCTCATTCATTTTAAAGAATTTTCGATTTTCATATTATTTAAATTAATATTCAAAGAATTCTTCGACTTTGCAACGAACTCACTGTGAAGTGTTTCCAAATGTAATTTGAAGTTTATTAAGTTTCATATAGCCTTTTTAAAATTTTTGCCATTTGACATACATGAACTTAATTTCTGCACCGTATTTTTTCTTATATTTTCTTATTATTTATATCTGCAAACGCCAAGTTTAAGTATTCTTCAAATTTTCCTGAATTTTTTTTCGGAAGTACACTTTTATATACAGTTGTTGCTTTACTACCGTCTACTGCTTCTCGAAGCCGGTTTTAAAATTTATATAAGATTTTCCAAAAATTTAAAAAATATAGTAGTACTTATACAAGCCCATATTATAAGGTATAAGGGGTTAGGATGATATTTTCTAATTGTATTATCTAAGGAAGCTATTACACTTCTGTTTGGGAAAATTGCAACACCATGAAGGAAGCATTATATTTGAATGAAATTTAATACACAGTTGAGTGGTAATGCTACAAATAAATGATTTGATTTTCAAACCAAACAAACAATAAAAAGAGATAGAAATTAGTAGTTTGTGTGGCCATCACGCGCCGCAATAAGAGCTGCCACACGACTCGGCATGGAGTGAAACAAAGTATGAACATCTGCCTGCGGAAGAGTATCCCATATTGTTTGTATGCGCAATTAAAGTTCGTCCGTCGAAGCAACAGGACGAGGATCACGAGCGAGACGCCGCCCAACGAAATCCCACACATGTTCAATCGGTGACATATCCGGGCAATATGCAGGCCAAGGAAGAAGCTGTACCTGCTGCGAATCAAGGTAGGATTTGACAGTCCTGGTGACATGTGGACGGGCATTATCCTGCTAGAATACAGCCCCTGGAAATCCTTGCAGGAACGGAATAGCTTGGGGCTGTAAAACTTCGTTTATGTATCGGATACTGTTCAAATTGCCCACAATTCGTAGCAAATGAGATTCTCCATGGCACCCTAGACCATAACTCCGGGTGTTCGTCCACTGTGGTGTTCGATAATGCACTCCGAAATGTGCCGTTCACCGGCATAGCGCCTGACACGAATTCGGCCATCATAGTGCCACAAATTGAAGCGGGATTCGTCAGAAAAGATGACCTGCTGACAATGAGCACGCCAGCTCCTATGCACATTGGCCCATATTAGCCGCAGGTGGTGATGGTTTTGCGTGAGAGGAATCCTGTATAAAGGAATCCTTGCGCGCAGCCCACGCTGCAGCAGACGTCTCCGAATTGATGAAGCACACAATGAAACATCTGTAGCTGCTGACCACTGTGCTGCCAATTGTCTAAAAAAAGCTGTGCTGTCCGTCAGTGCCATACGCACCAGGTGTCTGTCATCGCGAGCTGACGTCACATTTCGGGGTCCACTCCCGGATTTCCGAGCTGTCCGACCCTCGTCCGTCCACTGCTTCCAAACACGCATGATTGTGCTGCTGTTACGCTGCACACGAGCGGCAACTGCACGATAAGACAATACAGTTTCACGAAGGCAAACGATTCTGCCCCGTTCAAACTCAGAAATTTGTTGAAATTTCTCTTTCGTTCGTCGAAGAGGCATAGTAAAGATTCAGTTAACGTTTACTCTAGCATATAACAACCGATAATCATACAAGCCTCGCTACAGCCGTCTATTTATATTCGATTCGATCCGCCGTTCATAGGGCGCTGATTAGCATACGCATGTGCTACCAGTCAGCAATTCAAATCATTTGCATATCATACCTTACTTTACATTTTCTGCAATTTTTAGCTCACTCGCGTAAATCCTTTGTCGAGTTTCTTATAATCTCATTTATTTTGAATAAACTCTCTAACAACTTCATCTTGTATTATTTAAAATGTCAATATCTTTACTTCCACATATTTCATATATATGATGAAAAAAAAACCATTTTTTAATGTTTTTGCTAGTGCAAGTACTAGTCGGAGATTTCTTGTCTGAAAGTTCAGCATGTATATTTTGGAATGATGCCCAATGCTTCAAGTGCTGTGCCTTGTAGCTCATTCGTACGTGTGCGACATGAAAACAATTTTGAATAATTATTATGTTTTTAGAACTCTCTTCTTATTTGCAAATGCAATTTAAGGTTAACTGTGATCGATCATCATACCATGATGTTTTATTAGAAGACAACTGCATAAAACTTAAAATAATTAGCTTTTCTTCATGAACATGGACAGGTCTTAATTTACTATTTTCTGTTTCAAGCTCTAGCAATAGCTTTTAAGCGTGTATAACATGCTATTTAAATATGGTATTCATTTTTATGGTGCGTATTACAAATTACTCTTGGTTTATATTCCTACGCTGGAAATATATTTTGAATTGTTCCAATAATGCTGCACTCCCATTAGTTATCCTACTCCTTTTTGGAAGTTTAGCACTTTAGTTTATTGCTTAATCATAAAAATTACCAGTTTGGTGTTTCGCCAAACATATTTAACTCTTAACAGAGGGGTTAAGGTGAGATAGCGAAGGTAAATAAGGTTTAAAATCGGTAAAGCAAATTAGGTTTATGTTTTAACATATGAAATTAGATTTCCTGCACATTTTTTATTTACTTCGGTATCGACAGATCTTAATGTTTTCTGTTCATTAATATTTGTGGCTTAAAATCCACCTGCAATACATTTTGAAGCACAAAACTCTCCTACTTAAAATATTTTGTACTGAATGAAACACATCACAAACTCTTCCTAACTGAAGCACTTCCAGAAATTCCATTTCAAATGCGAAGCTGACGACCGGCAACAGGGTCTGGACTCAGCTAGACTGGTCCAAGTTCATTTATTGTTGCTTAAGGAAAATCAAGACTGCCGTGGATAGGTAAAAGGCAGTATCTGCAGAAATGAGCTTTCGAGCAGAAACGTGTATATTTATTTAATATATGTGTATTCCATATTAACAATAGGGAAATGCTGGAACTTGACGGGTTTTTTTTTCGTGCTTTATTTTTTGCGGGAACAAAATAAGTAATCTTGCAGAATAAAGCTAACAGATAAAAACAATAATAAAAAAAATAAAAAAAAATTGTAGTTATTGCCCTGTACCTGCCCACAGCAGAAGAGCACTCGCAAATGCCTAAGACCTTGTTGAAGTAATAATTTCTTATAGCGAACCAATACCTTTGTGTTGAAAATTGAATGAATCAACTAACCAACGTTTTGATGCACAAAAATTGCTAATTTCTGCAGACATGTGTTACTAGGTATTACAAGGAAAACCTTTTTCAATGCAGCGAAATGGATGAAAAGTCATGACTTTTCATCCAAAAAACTCACACTTCTTTGCATTGAAAAAGATGTTCCTTGTAACAACGAAACAAGTGTCTGTAGCAATTTATAATTCATTACAAAATGAGCTTGGATTTTGAAAAGCTCAAAACAATGATCCCTAATTTTACCGTCTGTGCTGAAATATAACCTATAAATGTCTTTCGTTTTAATACACTGAACCAATTGAATCATATCCCCTTTCATAGACATAGACTATCGACATCCTTGATACAGACGTTATTAATTCGCGTATATTTTTCTCGTATTTATCGTAAAACGAATTCTTATAAATGACGCCCAACATATTATGACTGTAGTTTTTACGTAAGTGTATACAGTAAACTCGCGATTATCGGCGGTTCGGATTATCCACGGGTTTTTTCAAAAAAGTTTTTCAACGGTATGCAGTACTAATATTATAGTCATTAAATGATTTTTAAACCTATTATTGTGTTCATTTTTGGCTTTTACCTATGTTTTACTTTCAACGTTATGGTTTCTAGCTATAATTTAAATTGTATGTGCGAGTGTTATTCATATTTTTTTTAGATATTGTATACACTAGTATCGTTTTTTGCCTATTATTTGTATTATCTGCGGTTTTTGCTAATCTGAGTTTACCTGCCATCCTATTCCGTAGATAATCGGGAGCTTACTGTAGTTCATTCTCAAGTCTCTAAAAAAAGTTGAGAAATAACCTGTGGTTTATACGTATGCATACTCAGACTGCGTCCTTTGATTCTCCACTTATTGCCAATCTGACTTTGTATAAAGCCCTCAACGACTCTATTATTCTCAAGAATCAAGATTATTTGAGTTGTAAGCTGCAAAATATTTTAATGTTTCTGCATCATCTCGCTTAACTACTGCCTTTCAGAAGTGATATTTGGTACCATACGCGGAAGACAAATCTTCTCCCTTGGGACTGTAGCAGCTACGGCTTTACCTTTGAGAGTTCCATCATGAAAGGACGAAACTTTAATTCTCTTTCCAATTAGACGTAATCCGTGCTTTAAGATGTGATTCGTTTGTAGCGTTCCTCTTGTAGGAGTTTGTGAAAGAGATTTATCGCTGGAAAACTTATTCGTTAGGGCGGTTTAGGGTGTTATGTGTAATATTTATGTCATGCATTAAGTTATGCTTTACCAATTATTTATGGCATGATTTTTTCTAATTTCAAAATTTTATGCCATTTTGTTAAGATTAATTGTTTTAAATACATTGAACCAGGTTAAACAAATTTATATTTTAAAACCATATAATAACTTAACTAATAATGAAGCTGAAAGTCTAAATTTTAATCTGGATATCTAGATCTCTGTGACGCGCCTAAACCATTCAGCCGATTTTCATGAAATTTGGCTCAAAATTAGTTTGTAGCATAGGGGTGTGCAAAAATTCGACTTTTTTCTTTTTCTATGATTTCATTTCTACCACCATTATTAAATTTGATTCCTCTGCACTAGGCGAATTATCATAACATGGACGAAAAAATTACCGTAACATAGACGAGCAACTTAATATAGCATATCCGCGCGAAATTCATCATTCATTATTTGTCCAGGCGAACCAAATGACTTTTCTGTTTTCTACTACGGGCAAAACCGTGCGGGTATCGTTAGTGTTAAATATTCACGTAAATGTGGGGGTAAAAATGTCCATCTACATTGAAAGCTTACTTGCAGCCATTAGCATTTGGTGGAAGATTGAAAACAATTTCGAGTAAAAGAATGTATTTTAGCATACTGCAAGAGTTTTATAATTGAAACTACAATGAAACTTAATCATTATAGGAAATATTGACTGAGGAATGTTTGGAATTTTCGTCAATTTAAGGGGCTGATTTTTTTCCCATAGGCATTTATCCACTTTTCTTGAAATTGCAGTTTTTAAGTGCACATTTTATACAAACAATTAAGGACTATTATATTTATTGTAAAGGAAAATAAAATTGCTTTTGCATCGTAATAAGGTTTAGTGTTAATTTGATTTTAAGGGAAATTCAGCTTAGCAAGATATTGTAAAATTATCTTTACGCTTTGATAAAGACAGTAATTTTATAAAAGTCAATAAATCTCCATCTTCAAAGTCAATTCTTAGACACCACTTAATCTTTCTAATCTTAAAATAGTCTTTCACTAGACATTTAATACCATGTATGAAGATTTAGTTATATTCTTTTCTTGCGCTTGCTTTACACATTTAAGAGCTCGAATGGGCAGGAGTTATATTCAGAAATGAAATTATTCATATTTAATTGTATATGTAACTTATTTATGTAGGATTTTAATGACATAAACGTATATTCAACTTCCGAGGTTTTCAGTAATTTACTGCTCTATAAAGATTTAGAATTTCTTTTTACAAAGTGATTCATAACAACGTAAAAAGATCGTTTAAAAAATTGCATGTTTCGGAAGTTCTTTTATAATTAAGTAAATTCATAAATAGACAAGCTAATTAAAGGGCAGTGACATAAAGAAACATTTTCTGTTTTGCTAAAATGCTTTTAAAAAGTATGACACATACTGCATTTATATCCATTTGAGAAAGGATACTTCAATAAGGTAAACAGGGTTAGGAATATCGAAACTGTTTTCATTTGTTTTATGTAGCATAAAAGTGCACTCCTTTTCAAATAAACTTTCCTTGGTTTGATTTTTTTTTTGGTTCTAAAATGGCTTTAAACGATAAAATAAAATTTTCATAAATGAAATCTCCTCAACATAATTTTAACAAAATTTGTCCAAACCGAGTTTTAATGCTTTTTCAGGATCTGTACATGATTAAATCTTCTCTGTAAGGAAATTTTTCAAACTGTTTAAAACAAACAAAATGTGTTCAGATTAAGATACGGTATAATTTAGCTACAGTATCTATAACTTTGTTGAAAAGTATAATGGGATTGTCATAACTTGATGCTTAACCTTTAATAAGTTCCATTATGTTTAGTTGGAAAGTGAAGAAATATTCACTAGGGAACCACACGACTTCAGTAATCATGAAAAAAGTTCAAAATGGTCGCATTCGAAGGAGCATGTTTAGACATTTTTTTGACCCATTAACTGTTCGCCCTCGTCCTCTTGTTTCCGAGATATGGGGTCATAAAGTCTGCCGAAATCACAAGGAAAGTCGCCAAATTTAAAGACTTGGCAAGAAATTTAAAACACAGCGCTATTTCGTCGTCTGCATCTTACAATGCATCTCATTTCCATTTTGGGTCATCTGCAATGCGTTTGAAAGATGTTTTGCATTAATCCTTTACTTGTGAGTGTTAAATTAAAGAATCACCATCGAACTCATGAGGTGGAAAGTAGAAAGCTTTATCCAGAGGAACGACAACTTTGAACGAAATTAAACCTAAATTTTCAAAATTCCATTCATGAAAATAATACATTTCAGAATATTACTGTATTTTAAGTGTGAACTTTTGTTAATAAAATAGGTTTTATTTCTTAATAATCTAGGTGAATTACTGTGAATAAGTACAAAAAACAGGGTAATTTGAGCTCATAAAATATATAGATAATAAAATGGATAATCTTTGATGTTGAAATAAAATGATCATGGATTATATTATCAGTTTAAAAAAAAAGTTATTATCAATTCATGAATTTTTATTGTCTGACCACCGGCGAGGAAAAATATTTAATTTTCAATTAAAATTGGAAAGAAAAATTAAGTTCTTAAGTGGTGCAGGGGTTAAATGATCTGAGTAAACGAATAGTTAGTTTTCAATAGTTTTTCAATAATTTTGAAGTGCAATATGCACTTCAAAGGTACATCATTGATAGATGAAAATAGATATTTTTATTCTTAAAAACTATTAATATAATCGACGTTCGTTATAACCCCTGTCGTCCGATCAAAACCTGTCAACACAGCTAAAAGTGGCTATAACGTAAATGCACAACATATTCCATGTTATTTATTCATTTTTTAAAATACTGGAATAAATTATACAAGTTTTGTTTCAATCAAACTGCAATCACTTATTCATTATCAGATTAGTGCACCACAATATTTGGGCATGATACAGTATGCCTAGTACAAATCTGGGTTATTACAAATTCGGCCGCCTCCATTTGAAACACCTTTGCAATTTTGCTTTTCGAAGGAGTTTGACCGCTGCAATATTTGTACAAGACTTAAATTGATGAATTGTTCCTGGTGCCACTATTTTCTATCTTTTAAGCATTATTTTGTTAAGTATCATATTTTTCAGAGTCAGTAGCATATTTTTCCCCTTTCGACAGGTTCTTTAATTTTTATTTTCCTTTTCTCCTATTTGTATTTCATTAATCTGCTAAATACAATTTCTCAATGGGAAGTGTTTTTTTTTTTTTAAATTCATATTGCATAGCATAAACAAATTAGTTTTGCACAGAACTCAAAAGAAATACTCATAATTGATACTTAAAAGAACAATATTAAGAAATTACTTAAAATATATTACATCAATAATATTTTAATTAATACTTAAAGTATCTAAAATCCACTAAAATACAAAAATATACTTTATCCAACCCGTCTCTTCAAAATTTTACTGAATTTTTGATATATTTGAAGAGTTGCGTATATATATCGGATTCCATAAAGAGAAACGTTAGAATATAACATTCTTTTCGTGCTTAATAGGCGCTAAATCACAGAAAGAGACAAAAAAAAAAAAAAAAAAAATGCAGACATTAGACTTTACTTTCCCACGGCAAATGCTTTTTATAGCGAAAAGCGACATAAACATACACATTGCTATAGTTGGAAAAAATGTTTGGTGAAACTCACCTTCGGGTTTAGGGCATTCGCCAAGAGAGAGAGAGAGAGAAGAACGTGGTTTAAAATTAATTTCATAATATTTGCATTGTTTTTACAATTAAAAAAAATATTTCGGGTGACGGCGTTCCCCCGCGTCCCCCACCCCTATCATAGTACCATACTTTTGCATTTACATGTAACTACTTTTTCTTTAAATACCAGGAGGATTAACTGCCACCTCCTGACCCCTTTAAGTGGTGGGCCTGCATTCATCACCAATAATAAGATAAAGTTTAAGTTTAATCTTGTTTTAAAGTTATCGTTTCTCTGGAAAAACTTTCCACTTGATAAGCTTGATAGTGGTTCTAAACTTTAACACACACAAGTAAAGCAGGGGAGTCTATTTCCTTTAAGAGCGATAGTGCTACCCCCCCTCCCCCAAGACCTGAAAAGCCTCACAAAAACAAAAGTCACACCCCTCAGACGAGAAAAGAATATCCCTAAAAACAACTCCCTAAAAAGTTTAATGGACCAGTCTGTGCCACGACTCCCCCACCTCTAGGTAGTTACCCCTGAGTAAAGGATTTACTTAAAACATCTTTCACGCATTTTGTCCAAAAATGGCAACGAGCTGTCTTGTCAGATGCAGATGTTGAATTCGCGCCGTACATTCCAGTTCCGAAAGAAAGTCGCTAAAATTGGCGACTTAACTTAAAATTTCGGCAAACTTTAATATCTCATATTTCGATAACGGGACCACGAGGGCACGTAATTTTGTGCCACAAACATATTTTACGATGCTCTTCCAAGTGCTATCCTTTTGGATTTGTTTCGAATTTCCTTGATCGTGTGGTTTCCTGGTCAGATTAACACAACGGCAGCTATCGTTATTGCAATTTCCTCATCCCCATTAAAATAAGTGAAGCCTTTGCGGATCGGAAATTAACTTATAAGAGGTAGGCTATTGTCTATAGACGCATATTTTAAACTCCCGTATAAAAACGAAACTGGGGATTTCTTTTAGCCGCAAAGTACTGTGAACTCTTTTCATTACATTAGATTCCCTGTCTAATATCTATCGTTTCTCCTTTTATTTTAAAATTTAGTATATAAAATTCCTACAGATTTACTTATTACTGTTACAGGTTTGAAAATAAGGGGTCAAGCGTAGGCCTCTTCCACTCAAAGAAGAAGGAACAGTCACAACCTGACTCTACTTGGTGGATTTTCGAGATAAAGAAAATCGACTCAGGTGTCGTATGATTATGGAGCAGGAAAACTATTCCTTGAGTATTTGTTTACGTGTGAATAATCTTGACAAAATTAAGTGCCTCGGCGGTGTTGAGCGCTAGACAATAAAGAGCTCAGGTGCTTCCATCTGGTGGGGAAACTTTCCGTCGAACGGTAATGGCATCCACCAATGATGGTGCTATAGAAAGAGTAGTGTGCCGATCGACGGGGAAAAAGTGAGGTCAGATCTGATGAAAACCCAGATGGCGCTGCGCTCGAGGAGTACGTTATGCTCCTCAATCAGACTCGTTTTAATCAGCGATTGCATGCTCATTTCGCAGTTTAAAAGCCCCGTTTTTTGGATTGAACTTATTTCTGCGCAAAAGACAAATTCTGTAATAAGTGCTATTTGTTACATGGGTGTTCATTTATTTTTTGAAGAACATAAAATTACCTTATGCTAATTTATCTTCAATGAAAATAATAGACTATAAGGGGCCATTCATAAAATTTGTAAGGGTGCCGAGGGGGAAGGGGGTTTGGAAAAGCCTCTACGTACCTTTGGGTTGGGGGGGTCAAATTCATTCTTACGTAATATTTTCCAAGTCGGTATTTCACATTAGAAATTGCGCGGTCAACGAGTGATTTGGCAGAGATAATGTTCCATTTGCGTATGGAAGGTAAGAAACGTGTTAGGATAAGATGTTTTTTTTATTTGTTTTACAAAGAATGAATCGTGTAAAATATTATAAAGGAATCGCATGATATATGGCATGATTTATTTTTAATTAATATTACATTAAAAAAAAATGTCTTTAGAACCTGTCAGCAAACGGTTTTGTTGTCGATAATTATCGAAATAGAAATGTTTTTGAATCTGACACTATCATTGTCAAAAAAAAGTATTTATGTATTTTTATCTTTTATCTCAGATGTAAAATAGCGAAAGAAATGTATCCTTAAAAACTAAAAACAAATGGGGAACCTCCTTGTCCCTCTCCTTTGTCTAACATTGCTTATGATAGCTTTAAAATGTTCTTTTAAAAGGAAGCGCAGCTTTTGAATCTCCCTACCCTTAATCAGGAAACAACATGACAGTGTTGCAATTAAAAAATCTAAATAAGTAGCGATCAAAAGAACATTGTGATACATGTTTTTGGACGCAAATATATTTTCCCGTTGTCGATATATGAGATTTTAAAGCCTATGGGAATTTTAAGAAAAGCGAGTCTCGTTGTTCCAAATTTAGCGAGTTTCGATGGGGACAGACATTTTTCTCACGCTCTGTAGATATGGATGTCCTGCCACACGCAGACGAGGAAATCGTCTGTGAGAAATTGGTACCTTCAATCCCTCGCCCAGTATTTAAATTTGCCACTTTTCTTAAAATTTCGGGAGACTTAAATACCTTTTATCTCGTTAACGGGGGACGATAACAAAAATAATTATCAATTTTGTACAGGATTTTAAAAGGCTGAAATATTTTTTTTTTTTTTTTTTTAAATATAACTTACGTGCTCGTTGATTCCGTTTGTCCGAAAGTCGAATGGTCGGTCGCTAACAGTTACCAGGCATAGTGTTGCTGGAGATTTCCTACCTATTCTCCAGATCTATAAACTGTAGAGGTGGTGCTACCATACAGCGTGCCCAAGTCGGGCTCTTTCTCATTTAGGGGCCTCATTGACTCAGGAGTCGCTCCTTTCTGCTTTAAACTCATGCTGGCTACGTGAATGGGGCTTGAGTCTCCCAAGTGGCATTAAAAACAACGACAAACTGCGCCCGAAGCCATCTCGATTGATAATACATTTGCCTTAAAATATAAGTATCAAATTTTCAGTCAATTGTGTAAAATTTTGTTTTGAAAACATCCTTGTCTTTGTGTTTACTTCAATAATGATCTTTTTATCGTCAATATTATTTTCCACATAATTTTCATTATATACAAAAACTACAATATTTGGAGATTTTTTAAATTTCATATAAACCCAATATTCGTTAGCAAATTAATATGAACAATTTCATTTATAATAGATTTATACGTGGTTATTTCAGTTTCATCTGCGGAAAGATCAAGTTTTATTTTTTCAAACAGGGAACATTTTTTTTACTGCATAATTCCTGATGGACCTTTTCTTTGGTAATTTTTTAGTAAAGTATGTTGACAGACTTGGGAAAATTGTCGGAATTGCCGCATCTTTCAAAAAAGTTTTCCCAGAAGAATCAAAACTTCCTCACCATTTATAATATGCTTAAAATGCGTTTCAATAAAATGTTTTTCGAAATGCAGGGCACAAATTGAGCAATATTTATCAAAAACCTTATCTAACCTGGTTATTAACGAGTTTCACTTTAGTTTTTCTTTATCTGCTGGAGTTTTAAAGAGCGTAACTTTTTCCTTGAATGTTTTGTACCCACTTTTGCACCCTGGTACGAAACAAGATGAAGCTTTATTTCTTCCAATGTTCAACTTTGATGCCTCCATTAAAAGCCTTAAAACGCTGTTTCATGAAATATTCACGAAATAAAGGTAAAAAAGAGAAACGCGGAACTAAATTGCAACAAAATCCCGCGGCTACTAATGTAAACACCGCGAAATTGACCGTACACCTCGACCGCCCTGCCCTCTAGCGGTTTTCGTACAATTTGTCTTCAAGAATCGTGGGGGAAAAAGCGCCGGTCGGCACACTACTCTTTCTATGCACTAATAGTGGTGCCGAATGAAATAATGGTTATCAGTCTCTGAGGAAGGCACTAAGAATTTGAATAGGCCCCATTAGAAACAAACATACAATTTTCACAATAAATATTTGCATGGTTAAACATTGAAAATAAAGATTTACAAATGAAGGATATATATAATCTTCTAAGTTCTGAAAAAAATCTTTTTTTCTACAAGCACGCAGACGGAAAGCTATGTGTTCACTAGCAATGCTAAAGCTTTTTTAGTAAAACCCTTCTTATATTCGCAAGGGGGGGGGGGAGAAAACATTCCCTTTAAAATAAGACAGGAAAAAATCCATCTCAAACCGGAGTAAATAAATCCATTGGTAAACACTTAACTAGAAATACAAAAAACGTAACACGACAATAAACTGCATTTTTTGCGTCTTAATTGCTAAAGAAAAATTGTAGTACTAGTAAATCAGAAGAACATAAAACTCTTTTTTGGTTCGCAGAACATACCGCTTTGAATTTTTATAAGTTATAATAGTCATTAATATTAATGTATGTTTTTTAATCTTAAAACCAACGACTTTGCATCGCTTATCGCTTAAAAAAGAAAAAAATATTCGCATGACAGCTGCAAGCAAAAGAGCTTTTTCAAACGCCTCTTTTCTCAAAAAATTGGTTTAAATAAATATTACACTCTGTTGATTTTGAATGTTATTTATGTCCTTTACTAATTAAAGCAGTTATTAATAGCTAAAAAGACTCAATTACTATGATTCATGCGGAAGGAGTTTTTTGCAAGCCAACTTTTTAGCTGTGACTAACTTCTCCCTTTGAGTGTTATTGTCCAATTTGAAGTTTCCCAATATTGGCTATGAGACATCTTCGGTAGAAAAATTGGAATTTCGCACTTTCTATGAAGAGAAACTTTCTGCCTTAAAAATGATTTTGAGTCTTAAACAGTTCAGATTATATTTTCATCGTACACTGAGGCAGTGCTTCTCAATCGTTGTGCTCCGGCACACTGGTGCGTTGCCTTTTTTTAGGATTTATACAAAAAGGAAAAACATGGATGCATTTTATCGTTTTAAAGTTGCGGCCAAGAAGTATTTGTAAAAATCGTGTTTGAAATGGAAAAAAGGCTAAAATTGCCCATCCAAGGACGGATGCAAGAGAGGTACGATAGGGGTGATATCCCCCTTCTTAAGCGAGCTACAACCACCTTTTCCAGGTATATTTTCGATATTTAAGTTCCAAAAACAGAAAATTTTACGTAATCTTCCGTCGGTGTTAGGAAAAAGGGAGAACGTCCCCGGAATTTTCACGGAATTGAAGTCTTGAAAATGCAGTTGCATCCCAACTCTCATTGCTCTGGAGATAAGAGCCAGAGTTTCTATAGGATTTTTTCCGAATTTGAAGTTCCAAAAAATCAAACTTTAGATGACCTTTGATAATATTAGCGATTGATTCAAGGGCTTCCCTGATTTTTTTTCGAAAGAAACGTAACTGAAGGACACCTTTGATTACGCAAAGATAAGCAAAAGGGCTCAGTACTATCCTTCAAAAATTTTTAAAAATTAAAGTTTCAAAGAGTAAACAATAAAAACTCGCCCCCTCCTTGAACATTTCCTGGATTTACCCTTGTGCCCGTCCAACCTTTTTTTCAACGGTGTTTATTAAGGAAATCCCGGTATATTTATACAAATCAATTAAAATGGCAATTAACATTACATTTACAGTAGTCAAAAAAAAAAAAAAAAAGGAAATATCTAGTACAGAATATTTTTGAACATTTATACAGTTTCTTAACCTATATTAGTTAAAAGTTTACCTGTTTCACAGTGAGGTCCTTTATATCCAGGAAAACACCTGCACACTCCTTCTAGGCATTCTCCATGACCACTGCAATCGAGTTTTTCGCATTCGTACTCTCGGAGCTGACATTCTTTTCCCTTCCACCCTGGAGAACATACGCACTCTCCTCCAATATATTCGCCTCGATTACTGCAGAGGACTGGACAGATTCCTACCGGGGGGAAAAAATGAGTCAAATTGTAATGTTTTAAAAATATTAATTTACATCCATCTATGAAAGCTATTAAGTGGTATACTTTACAGGCATTAAAAATCAATACTCAGTTTATGTTTGATACTTGACAACAATTTTTATTTGATATAATTCAATTAGTAGGCACTTTATTTATTACTAGTAATAATTTAGAATATCTACAGGGTATCTAATATAGATATTTAGAATATCTATACTCGTTGTGACATTTGTTAAACAAACTATTGTATTTTTGTATGATTGATTGATTGAAGTAAATGAAGGTTTTTAGTTTAGAATTAATAATATTTACCAGCCTATTGGAAACGATATGAGTTCCAGGAAAAAACTGCGTAACTTTCAATTCCAGCCGGTGCAGAGTGGGGCAAAAACGCCAAAAAGTGCTTAGAAATGGGTTTTCCCCCCCCCTATATTAAACTAATTGAGGATCAATAAATTTGCACAGGTCTACCTCTTAGGCAATCAGAACTAGAATTTTAGAGCCCTTCGTCCACTACAAAGCTGAAGGGAGACTTTGGAAAATTGAAGAACCATGATTGCGGGAATTTACAAAAGTTGCTCTTAAGTAGTCTATTTTTTTTCTTACTAAAGACGGGCGGTTATATTTAATTTATCTCTCGTGGCCAACGATAGTAATAAGACGACAAAAATGAGTAATCGAATTCTCAAAGCGAAAATCGGTTTAGATCAGCACCGAATACTTATGAATTCAAGATTTTTTTTAAACACTCTGCAAAAAATGTCCTCTTATGTCATCTTAGAAATTAATATTAATTAGTCATAAATAGTCTGTAGAAAGACCTTTAAAAAAACTATCTGCGTAAACCTGCGAACTTTGGAAACTGAGCCCAAACAAATCGGAAAAACTCCATTATAACATGCCTGTGTAAACAAACAGGCGAGAGAGGTTTAAAAACATTTTGAAGCGCTTTTTGGCATTTTCTCCCCATTGTCGACACAGAGAAAGAGAGAGGGATATATATATATATATATATATATATATATATATATATATATATATATATATATATATATATATATATATATATAGAGAGAGAGAGAGAGAGAGAGAGAGAGAGAGAGAGAGAGAGAGAAATTGAACATATCTGCTAGCCAGGAATCAAGAAAAAGGTTTTAATATCCATCACATATTTTTTTCCCGGGAACAATCTAATTAAACGAATCAAAAATATCTTCGTTCTTATTAAAAGTAATAAAACTTAGCAAAGTCTGAATTATGCTTTTTCAAGGAAACGTAAAATGTGTAACTATTGCTGAAAAAAAAGAACTTACACACACATTTTAAAACTCTTTAAATATCTTGATATGCAAAATACATAGCATTTTTAAAAGAGAAGGAGAAAGAGAGAGGGGGAGGGCGGTTTTGCTTTTCGCGCATTGCTTGCTCTGACACACACGTTTTTGTCTCGTTTTTTAATCCTCCCCCGTTGCTTTTATTTTTACTTTATTTTCTTATTTATC
Organism: Uloborus diversus; assembly: GCF_026930045.1. Lineage (NCBI taxonomy): Eukaryota > Metazoa > Arthropoda > Arachnida > Araneae > Uloboridae > Uloborus > Uloborus diversus. The sequence continues at coordinate 161,362,298 of NC_072732.1, read as the reverse complement.
TTGAAAATTTTGCTGCAAAAACGCGAGGATCGTGATTTTTGCATTTTTTACGCAGGATGTATCTAGGAGTTGAATTATGCACATCTTGGTAATCAGACACTAGCCTAATCGGAATCTAGGAGCTCAACCTTTGGGGAGTCCCGAAATCGCAGCAGCGTAAGTTTTGAAAGAGTTTTTTTTTTGGGGGGGGGGGGGGGAGGGGAGGAGCGGAAGTCTACTATTTTGACAAGAAGTCTGCCTTGGTCCTGGATGGCCATGATTTGAATGTTGAAAGAGAGCAGGAAGTTTTAATAAGTGTCGAAATGTCAAGTATGCTTAGTGAGAACTAGAATTGCTTATTCTGCATTTCTTCAAATTTTCACTCGTTTAATAGGGGAAACTCGGGCAACGTGAATACCTTAAGCTTTTCTTGATTATTGTCGTTTAGTTATAACTTTAGAAATTGAAACAAATGCTTATAATCAGTCTTCATTTAATGAACTTGCGTAATGCAATAACAGTTGTCCTTAATATTAATTACACTATTAGATAAAAGGCCAGTTTTTAACGATGGCATAAATATCCACTTTGTCCATCACCCCGGGTAAAGTGGATTCGTTACTAGGGCAAAGCGAACAGCAACATTATTTGTCATGAAACTAAACATTAAAAATAAAATAACCATCGAAAATTAAAGGAACATATCCGAATTTTTTTTTGCTACAATGGCAATTATTGTAGTTATTGCAAACAAAGAAATTAAATTTAAAATAAAATAAACGGCGAAAATAAAAGGAACATATTTAAAAACATTTTTTTGCTGCAGTGCTAATTATTGTTGTTATTACAAACAGAGAAACTAAACTCAAGAATAAAATAAGCATTGAAAATTAAAGGCTCATGTTAAAAAGCATTTTTCTACAATACTAATTATTGCAGTAATTATTGTAACAAGCAAAGAAATTTAAAAAAAAGTCAATATCTAAAATTTAGGAACATATAAAAAAGAAAAAAAAAACTTTTTTTCTTCTACAATACTAATCATTGCAGTTATCATAAACAAAATCATTACCCTATTCGAATGCTGAACATTCTTTATGACACCACTGAGTACAAACACATTGTATCCTGTTTTCTATTGGTTGATCATCTTCTTCAATGAACATTTTATCACAGAAAATGCACCTTACATCATCAAATTTCTATACTTCCTTATTTTTATCATTCTCTTATGTAGTCCTATGTTTTGTAGCAGAGGTTTTTGATTAGTCTTTTTGGTACTTGGTCTTTTTAATAGTCTTCTGAGAAGCTTTAGTCGAAACTTCATCTAGTTACTTCATGACAGTCTTTTTGGATTTTTCAAATTTTTGTCTCTGACTGTCCTTTACTGGAGTACTTGTCTGGAGTGTAGATATCTGTAGTTTTTGTTTACGTGTTGTTATTGGTTTAACAGGCTGAGGAATAGGTAGTAAAACTGAATGACTGTAGCAGTTCGTAGAACATCCAGGTTTGGGTGAAGTGGCGGGAACATCATTGCCTTGGATTTATTCTGTTATTTCAGATCCCATGGAAGTATAAGGACGGTCTTCAATGGTAGTATTGTCTTGGGATCTTAATATTGAGGAACTTCCAGGTTCGGATGAAGTGACTTGTTATGACCGGGCAAAGTGAATATGGCATTCACTTTGCCCAATCCGCTTTGCCCTTCAAGTACATTTTTGAGGTTTCTTAAAATTACTAACAAACCAAAACATCTAAACTCGTCGTCTACGGATAGTTGAAAGCTACATAATCGTACATCAAACCTTACTCATAACGAAGAACATGTCACAAATAGTATTAAAGTTATAAATGAAACACTAACCTCTGATAACTAATATTATTTTCCCCAAAACATATTTTGTTCGCTTACTGGTGTCGCGTGAGGGGAACTCGTCCCGATGTGTTTGCCCCACACGGAGCGGCAGCCGGCCAACTAATTATTTGGGAGTTATAGGCTAAATTCGCTTTGCCCGGGGTATCCACTTTAGCCGGGTTTCCCCTAGTTACACAATTAAGAATTAGAAAAACTTTGTTATTTGCCTTTCTAGAATAAGAAAGTAAAAAAAAAACAACTTTCTTCTGTTTTACGTTACAAAACATTTTCGGGGGAGGGGGCTCGGGCTCGTTGCCCCCCCCCCCACCCCTCTGGATATGGCCCTGCCCATTCCGTTCGAGAAAAATCCCATTAAACGAATCTTTATCAAAAATAATTCCTTCCCTTCGATAAAACTCTCTTCAAATATGAGTGCAAACGTATATGAATAAGCACCCGAAGGATTCTACAATAACTCACATTATATGAAGCAGCAGCCGAATTGCCGCACAGGGGTAAATCATGTTTGAGAGCGTAGCTATCTAATTTTGCCGAGCACGTCCCATTAATATCGCCTCCAGGACCCTTCAAGACGGAAAAAAATCCCATCACCGTGGTTTAATTGCCTCTTCTTCAATGCTGTCATTTATCACACAGATAATAGCTCTTCGCGATTAAGAACTTTATCGCCATAATGTTAGCACATCGTTAGCGAGAAATGTCAAAGAGATCCGATTAATAATAATCAAAGCGTGGTATCATGATGGTTTGCATGATCAGGACGTTTGGGGTGATGTGTACATTTTTACTTGAAAAATGAATAAGAAAGAACATTGATTCAATTTTTCAAAGAGAGTCAAATAAGTACGTACTCAAATGATTAGTACATTTTTGTGAATTACTCACATTTTCACTTGACTGAGAAAGAAAAGGGAATATTAACTCATTTTTTTAAAGACAGTCGAATAGGTATGTATTCAAACGATTGGCATTTTCAAGCAAAATAATTCTGTAAAAATGTCGTGTTAGAGAGAGTACCTTTTATCTTGACGGAGCGGCGTACAGCGTACTTATTCATACTAAATAAATCAAAAACTACCTAAATGTAAAGTCGTACGCACTTATTTTGCACAAAAGTTAGTTATAGCCAATTATGCTCTTCATGGATGTTCTAATTTTCTCACATTTTAATTTTAAATTTAACTAGAAGTGGGCAATGTCGTTTTTTGTAATGATCCGTTCATCAGAGGATCGTTCATTCTTTTGATCCATTCAGTGTACTCGTTCATTTGAATGACTTCATTCATTTAAAAAAGTTGCAGGTGATCTCTCTGCTCGACATAGTCACGTACATTTGAAAAGTTTCATAAGATTAGTAATATTCTTTGAAGGAAAAAGAACTAAAATGCTCTAAAAGTAAAAAAATATGCCTATGAAAAATGAATAAAAAAACTTTATTTAGATTTAGATGTATAAAGCATTTATATTTCATATTGTGAGATATTTCTTAGTTTTATTTAGTTGAGTAAAATCACAAATTCCATTTCAGCAAGTCAAAAAATTAAGTAATAAATTTTTTTCAGCTACAGCACTGTATATAAAACAGCATTAACAATAGACCATGTATAAAGAAAAAGTAACAACAAATATATCTATAGCTGAGCCGGAATATCGGATAACTTAATTTTTGAAAAAAATTCATCTAAAAATATTAGCTTCAAAAGTATTCTAAAGTACCGGTGAGAACAGAAAAAAAAGAATCTAAACAATTTTTTGAAAGGGGAAAAAATTGGACAGTAATAATCAGTAATAAATTAAGCCAAATCAGTATGGATGAGGATGTTATAGAAGACAAAATGTTTGCCAGAAAAGTGATAAAAAGTATTTCAGAAATAATTTTGGCGACGGAAAAAAAGAGAAGAATTTTAGCAGGTACGTGGGACCGAAACATTTTGTCAGTAGCCAAACATGTTACACAAAACATTACTTATGCATAGATTGGAAAACTGCAAATGAACCTGCAACGATTAAAGAAAAATGATCAATAAAGCACAAAGTAAAAAGTTTCGAATGAATATATTAAACTGCACTGAGATAAAGGAAATTTGAGATCGATTGAGAGTTAAAAATTTGAAAATGAATGTTTTTTTTTTTTTTTTTTGAAAATTGGGATTTTATCACACGTGCATCAATACTAGGACTCGACCGATGCATCGGCCTGGCCGATGCATCGGCGCCGATGGTTCAACAATTTAGCCATCGGCATCGGCATCGGCGGCCGATGCTAACTTGCAGGAAACATCGGCCCATCGGCGTTAAAAAACATCGAAAAGCCGATGGAATTGGCCGATGTTTTTGAAAAAAAAGGACCTTTGTTGTTTTACTTTTTAATACAAAGTAAAGGGAGTTATTGTTTTTATATAAATTGTTTACTTATATTTCAGTATGAATTTCTATTTTAGTCACAACTGGAAGAGTTTTTAATACTGCATTCAGGTACCAAACAAGTTAATTGTTGCGTTGTTTCTTGCGGATGAATGTACGTATGTATCTCTTATAAGTCATAACTCAAAAATGGTAAGCTGTAGAAGGCTAAATTTTCGCATGTGGGATGTGCGTACGTTCCAGCTGTGCACTTCCCTTTTTGATTTCGATCGGATGTTCTAAAAATCCTATTTACTCATTTTTTGTGGCTATTAATTACTTATTTCAATGCAAAACTCATATAGCGTCTCAGACTGACGATCATTTGGTGATATATTGCCGAATTGGAGACTATGGAAACAAATATGAGATGGCGAAACTGGTTTTGTTTCATTTTGTTAGATTCCCGTTGAACGGAAGGTAACTTTTAATTTTTCTATATTTGTATTATGAATCACAGTAATGCAGTCTTTTCTGTATCGCTTCGGCGGAGCTACAAGTTTGGGGCCCGTCGAAATACATTTTGGGGCCCTATTTCTCCATCACAGAAGTTGTAAAACATTTATCATAAGCATTGTTGTAACTCCTACGGTTCCAGTATGGTTATGGGGCCTCACGCGCAATTGCAACATTTGCTATATTTTAAATCCGCCACTGCACGTCAAAACAAACTCGGGTGCAAGTTTTAAAAGGGTATTTCTACTCAATGTTTATGATTATTTTAAACTCTATTTTTTACGACCATTTTTTGTATTTCCGAGAAAACTTGCGAGCCCCTCCTCCAAATCCCAGTTTCTGAAATTAAACTCTAGTTGTTCTTCTGAGTTGCTTAAAACTAACACCATCCATAAAATTAGAGTTTCTTTTCAAGCTTTATCTATTGTTTAGGAAGAATTCAGAGCATTAATGTAAGACATTGATTAAAGACGTTTTCAATGGTAGCATAACTCGGAAATCAAAGGGACTTTTGAATTTTTTCCTTCGGAAGTGCTGGAGTAGCTTCAGAAACTCTTCTAGGCGTTGGTAGAAGCGGTTCTGTACTAAAAAAACGAGGCCGAAGTTGGGGGCCGAAGTTTAATGTTGTGAGTTACTCCAAAATCAGAGGGTGGCCCCCCCTAACCAACACTCGTCGTTTCAAGCATTTCTTGAATATTTAGCAATTATTTATTTTGATCAAGAAATATCATTTTGCGTATTTCTTATACTTGTTTCACCTATATTTCGTAATGCGCTATCTTTTTGGCATCATTAATAGCGATCGATTTTTTTTTCTGTTGTAAGTAACTATTTTTATGTATTTATATAAAATCAATGAATAAGTTATTTTCGTTTTCATCATATTTCTAATAATATGTTATAGAAAAGTTTAAAGGATTTTCTATTATGCAAATTTTTGAATTTCAGAAAATTATTGTTAAATTAAAAAATTTAATTTGAACTTGTTTGTAGTGCTTCATAAGAGATTAAACAATCAAATTGTTCAATATTACGTGTGCAAACGTCAGATCGAGTAGTATATGTATTCAGTTATTAACTTGGTCTAAATATTGAGTTTGTTTATTGTGGCTGCGTTTTAAGAACCTCGCTCTTTTCATGGCTATTTCTTTTTTTCGCAAAATTTATGTCACTGTTTATAGCTTTTATGAAAAATGCAAACTTTTCAGTTCATAAATTTTAAATAAGTATAAAAATATAACTATTATGATTTAATATTGTAATTTATCACTTACCTTTTTTGTTTAATTTGATGACTAAAAAATGTCTACGTGCAATCTTTCCACTTTAATTGCGTAATTTGTTGACGGTTTCATAGTTTTATTCTTATTTATTTATTCACTTTTCGAATAATTAAACAATATAATTTAATGTTTTTTAACTATGTTCAGTGTACCTAAATCCATACATTATTATAATATTACTGAAATCTTAGTTATATGTTCAATTTAAAAAAAAAAAAAAATCAGTTGGTTATTAAACAGCCTCTTTGTTTTTCTTCTTCTTTTTCTTTTTATTTTTTTAAATTTTATAGCTGTTGTTCTTTGTCTTCCATCATACAGCAGTCAAAAAAGGAGAAGTATAACTACACCCTATACTGATTGTACGTAGTACGATCCAAAAATTTATGGACAAGCTGCATAAAACCTTACCCAGAATAGTTCACATTACCGAAGCACATCCACCTTCAAAAGGTTACCCTTGAACTACTATGTACGTCTGCCAGTGTTCATATAACTTTTGGAAACACTCCTGGAAGCCATTTTTCGCTACGTTTTGTGATGCTGCTTTACCTTCTCCTGACGGAAGAAAGCGGCGTCCATGCAAATTTTTTTTTTTTTTTTTTTGCTGGGAACAGGTAAAAGTCGCACGGAGCTAAGTCCGATAAAACGTTATGTTATTTGTTTGTCATATCAGAGTATTGACCAATCGAACCGTGCATCCTCAACATGAAAGTCGCCTTCTTCCCCACGATGAAGTTAAAGCAGCAGCGCAAGAGGTTGCGATAAATGTCTTCCAGGAGTCCTTCTAAAAGCTATACGAACGTTGGCAGAAGTGCATAGTCGTTCAAGGTGACTATTTTGTAGATAGATGTACTTCGGTAATGTGAACTATTCAGGGTAAGGTTTTATGCAACTTGCCCTCGTATGAGTTTTCAACTTACGATTTCATAACGTTTTTGAGTGACGCAAGTTTACGCGCATGAAGACGTCACAAGAGAGTTTACGATAATTAACTAAGGAGGCGTTCAAAATGGATATTTCGATCATCTATATGTTCTTAGGTACATATGCATGTACAAATGTGCCGAAAAAACTTGTGAAGTTTCAATTGGGTGGTCGTAAAATAGAAATTTAGATCGAAATCTGATTTTTTTTTTTTTTTTTGTGATTACAATTCCTTATTCGTAGAAAGGAAGTAAAGTGAAATAAATCAATGATCCTTTAAATCCCTGACATTGTTATCAATTTATTTCTATGTTTTTTTTTTGCCATCGGCCAACGGCATCGGCCATCGGCCATCGGCAATCGGCCATTTGGAGGAAAACAATCGGCCATCGGCCATCGGCCATCTTTGAACAATCGGCCAACAATCGGCATCGGCCCATCGGCCAAAAAATGCCATCGGTCGAGCCCTAATCAATACAATGTTCCAAACTGCTCAGCGTTCAAAAGAACGGTAGTTCATTTTTTAAGTGAACGAATGGATCCGTTCATTTTAAAGATTCGTTCTTTTTGACCCGTTCGTTCATGAACGACACATCCCGAAACTTAACCAAGATTTCGATGAAGTTTTGTCAAGTTGATAAAAAGAGAAAATAACAATTAATTTTCACCGTCATTAATTCTAAAGGCATATATTTTTTTGGATTTGGATTAACTAGGGGCAAATTTGGATAACTAGGCGTAAGATCTAGTTAATCCAAATGCCATTTGATAGTTTCTTGTGGTTACCCATATTCGGGATTAAAAATTTCAACTCAGATCCTAAATTTAATTATTAAGGCTCCTAAAGCACACATTACAGGGTACGTTATTTGTAACACTTTCAACTAAATTCAACTTAATTTTACACCGTGTTATTGATTGTACATAATTGTATTTTACAGATTTTTCAATCCCATGGAGCTATCAATATCTTGCAGGAACATCAAAACAGCCATTAACGTTTACAAACAATACTACACCTTTGTAAAAAAAATCGATACAGGCAAGGTGAAAAAAAATTACTTACGGCTTTCCTCGTTCATTAGGTCAAACGAAAACAGCATCAGAGTTACCTCCATGCTCTATGATGACTTTTAACTTACTGAAGACATTTAAGATTGAATTTGGCAATAGGATTTCGTTTAAGAGAGAACTTGAATTTCAATTGTTTATTGAAAATATTTTCAATCAAGCAAATTATTTTGGGATACTTTCAATGTTATTAAAGTGTTATTTCAAAAGATAAACTTTAGATGAGTGTTTGTCAAAATGCATTGCTTAAAATCATTGTTTTTTTTTTTTTTTTTTTTTTTGTAAATCGAAACTATGAAAGAAATATTCTATCACGTTGCTCTATCTCCAAATATCTTTGTCATTCAGAACTAATTAAATAGCTAAAAATTTTCCGCCGAGACATAACTTTCTAATAAGCTCTGATTGATAATGTATTTCACTGTTACTTACGATATGCACAGGAGTCTCCAGCGAAATCTGAATTACATACACAATTGCCCATCACGCATCTACCATGGCCATGACAATCATACGGACACGTCAGACTAGATTCATCTATGGAATAAGAAACAAAATGTAATTATGTATAGGAATGTGATAATTCATCTAGCAGAGAGATCAGTAATGTCAGCTAAAACGTAATTTCGTAAACGAAGAAGCTTAATCCAAACTAAAAGTAAAAATATTTCTTTAGTATTATTTATACCCAGGAACTGATCTTGTCACATTCTAAAGAACCATGTTATATACTTTTCTTCTTCAGCAGCACTACAGCCTGGTGCAGGCCAAGGCTTTCTTTGTCTGCATCCTCCAGGCGGTACGACGATCTGTTTTCTCCACCTATTTATTCCCCAAAAATTCAAATCTTTTTCTACACTTTCCAACCACATTGTAGCTGATCTCCCTCTTCTTCTAGTACCCTCAATCTTCGAAAAGGTTAGTTTTTAAATGGTTCCAAATCTAACCGTCGAAAAATGTGCCCCAGCAACCTGATTCTGTTGAATTTAACAACTCTCAAGACATTAGGATGTCTGTATTTGGTGTAAACTTCATGGTTATATAAGCTTCTCCATATGTTATTTTCTTTTACTACTCCAAAAGTTGACCACAGGTTATGTATGTTTAGTTGTTGTAAACTCATTGACATCGTATCTGGGATTTTGTGCATTGTCTGACTACCGAAAGATTGAAAGGTGAATATCTGGTTTACAAGTGGAAACAGGGTAGAAGGAAATATGATTTCATTAGCTACCATCATGAAGTAAGATTTCCCACACTCAGTTAGTCTTATAGAATGTAGTCTCGGACAAAATGCATAAAATATTATGTCTTAGTTAATCCAAGAGTAAGGAAAGGATCTAAATTTGATACTTTGAAATTCTGTTTACCCCAAGTGATACTATCTGAATTTGTGTATAATTTAAGGCTAATGCAGGGAAATTCCGTTACATCGAATTTCAATGCAACGAGCTGTCCGACAACAAATACCAATACAACGAAACTTCCGTTTCAATGAAATATATTTTCTGTCCCAATTTAATTTCCAATACATTGCTTGAATTCCATTACAACGAAATCTCCGTTTCAACGAAAAATATTTACGGTCCCTTGGAGTTTGTTGCAACGGGATTTAACTTTAATTATAAAAGTAATTCTAGGGGCATGAATGCTTTTCCAAATACTTCATGCGTCAGGTCTGCTCTGATTTTATCAAAATAGGAAAGGAAACCAGGAAGTAAAATGTGCAAAAAAAACGTGTTCAGCAGTTCCTCCAATGTAGCGTCGAAAAAGACAGAGATAGCAAGGGCGAGCGGAAAGTGCCCATCCTCAACCTATCGCTCTTCTTTGAAATGGAATCTATCCTGAGTGGCAGTCTTTGCTTTCGAGAGCGGACTGAAGAGGACATGGAGGGACTGAAGACCTTTATTCGTGAAGAAAAGACTTCAAGATACGTGATAGAATTTAACGCAAAGCATTGGTAGAAATAAGGTTTCGTTCTCTAGTTTTACGTAAAACATGTCAACCATTTGTCGTTGTTGTGTCACGTGACTTGGGATCTTTGTCTCAGATTTTGCTAAGCCACTGATTGGACTTGATGCCTCCATTAACTTAATTCCTGATCTATGATTCATACTTACTATTGATTCTTATTTCTCATGCTTATAATTATTAGTAGAATTTTAAGGTACTAAATTGTGTTTCACAAGCTATCCATTTCCAATTAAATCACTAATATTGACGCATTTGCTTTCAAGCGTTGTAACGATGACAAAAAAGACATTTCTCATTCAAACTCCGAATGCCCAAAAAAATATTTCATGCACTTAATAAGGCGGAAAGATTTTCAGAAAATAAAAATTCATTGCATCAATATTACAGAAGTTCCCAGGTTTCGAAGCACTGTTAATGAATTTCTCCGTTCGCATGTAAATTCGGCCACGAACATCGTATTGTAATGGAAATGTCCTCAACAAAAGATTGAATTTCATTAATATGCATGAAAAGACGTCGCATTTTGAACTTCGCAGATTTGTTAAGCAAAGCATTTTTGAAGTTTCAGCTCGAATGGATTCAAGAAATCCCAAATAATAATCATATGACCATAATGATGACAACTTCGTTTATGCTAATATTCTTGATATTTCTTTTGAGTGTTTAGATATGTCAACGACAGTTGCTTTTACTTCGTGTGTTTCATTGTAACACGGTGCAGCGGATGAAATCCCAGAGGACTATTTTCCTCGCAATTGAATATTTTAGCTTGTTAAATCGGTGAAAACGTGGATATTTTCAGCATTTTTTTTCATCATAACAGAAAGAATATTAATGAAATTGAATTCCTATGTAAAGAGTATGAAGAGTAAGTGAAAACTATTATGAATTCAATATTTTGGGGGCAATGTTTATACATTCAAAACGTTTACCAATATAAACAAATAATAGATTTAATTTTAATAGTTTTTTTTTTCATTTGAAGCAAAATATGTCTTAATAAGACTGCGAATATGTTAGATTTTTATGTATTGCATATACGTACATGGCATCACTTTTGAGTGGAAAATCGGCAAGTGATCAGTGTAGAAAGAAAAAATCAATTAAACTGATAGAGAAAAAAACACTTAGATACTGCAATATTCTTCTGAAGTTTGCGAACTGATTTTGAGAGTCAAGCATTCATAAACAGAACAAAATGGCTGAAACTTCCAAGGAAAATTCAAAAGCAATGCTTTATTATTTCATAACAGGTGATATTAAAATTCATAGATACAAATTACTAAAAGCAATAAGAAGTGATAAGAAGTAACAATACGTTCCAGCAATTTTAAAAACACCGGCTCTGTTTATTACATTTACTAAATTATTGACAATGCATTAGGCGTTGGACGGGATGAGTGTTTTTTCCGATGTTTTTAATTTATTTGTCATTACATTGATACAATGATTAGGCTATTTTAAGTTAAGCACAAATGATGTGAAAAAACAAAAAGAAAAAGAAAAAAAAACACAGCATAGTATAACAGAATGTACTATGAAAATATTAATCTAGTAGTGGTTCTTTGCGTTTTAAATGCATTTTGAAAATGTTCTTTATCTGTAGGAAATAAAAAGAATTTTCTGCATCATTATTAGAAGATTAGGAACATTTTTAATGATAGATAAACAAAATATATATCATGAAAAGAATAATTGATGATGCGTAGATTCTAAAATGTTGTTTAATAAGGGAGTATAAATTCAATATCTAAGCAGTATTTAAGAAAGCTTTGAAACTAAAGATTTCTTATTCGATGTAAAACGATGTGAATAAAACTATTCTTCATAAAAATTAGAATAATTGTTCATCCTGGTATTATATTTAATATTTTATTCCAACATTCAAGCAGAGGGACATAATGGTTATCTTTTTTTAAATGAGAAAACGTGTAACTTTAAATTTTAAGATTCTACCATGATAATTTAAAATTTATTGTTAGGCACAACTGTTAATTTTAAAAGTATAAAGACCAATATATTTCGACTAGTACTCAAAAATAGATATAAAGCAGTATAAACTAAAGAATCGACCAATAAAAATGCATTTATAATACTGTTTAAATGTGGGCATAACTATTTCTAGGTAATTACTTTATAATGTGCATATTACACATTATGAACATAATATTATCGTCCCACCGAAACATTTATTTGAATGGGCTTTTAAAAATTGTTTAGTTTTCTAAATGTTTATGTTGTCTGTTTATTTTCGTGAAGATGATTCACCCATTTACAATGAAGACTTAAGCATACGTCTCAAGCCTGGAACTTATTTTAGTGACGAACAATCTTGAAATTGCGATGTAAATTGTCTGTTTGTCATCAAGAAACAGCATAAGTAAAATGGAATTTCGATTAGAGGTGTTAAGTATATTACGCTTTTAGTCTTAATGAATTTGACAGTTTCTTAAGGAAAATGATTGTTAAATTTAAATCTGTACTATTAGTATTTAACGACTTGAACTAGACGTGTATGATTGAAAAGCTTCTTAAAAACTTAAGTATTTGATTTTCTATTACGAAAACAGAGCGATTTTTATTAATAGAGAATTGGTCGTAAAAATTCAGTAAAACTTTGGAGAGGAAAATATTGGTTGCGAAATTAGTTTTTATAGCAGAGTTTTCATTCTGCTAAGTTTTTTTTATTTTACGCATTTATTTTTTGATATGCAGAGAAGAGGAAGCAGTAATACGAGGGAAGTAACGACAACTTTTCTCGATGATTGTAACCTTATAAGGTAACTAATGATGACTTCAATGAAAGATGGTAATATTCTAACTTAAGTAATCGTTTATTCTTCCAAGATGGTAACATCACAAAGCAGAAAATGATAACTTCTGTCAATCGTTTCAAAATTATTGATGATCTCCTACGCTAGTAATCTTACAAAGTAAAAAATATTTTTTTAAAAAAATAATGGTAACCTCGTAACTAATGATAATTTATTCAGATGATGGCAGCATGAAAATAGTCATCTCTTTGGTAGTTTAAATTATATAGAATTTGAAAAGCAAGAGTTAAAAGAAACGGATATGTTTCATAGATCTGTATACTTATGCAAAACATACATCTATAAAATTAAGTTTAAGCACTTCAGTAATTAAAATTTTGAAAACAGTTTAGTTTTTTATGACAATAAATGTTACTGGAATTGGCACTACAGTTGATACACTTTTCTTTAAAAAAAAAAAAATGTTGAAGTCATGCTTTTTGTTGGTAAGGTATTGCTTGATTTTTGAGAGAAAGTCTATTAAGCTAAGCCACACAGAAACGCAAGGAATGTGAGATGGGGAATCTACTCAGAATGAAAACGACATCACGCATTGTTTGATAATTGTTTTATAACAGTAAAACATTTTCAAAATTCAAAATTACTTAGTAACACCAGAAGTTGTTAAAAATAGATTCAAGGTAAAGTTACCACGGATACCTGAACTGCCATAAACACTAAGATGAATCGCATGTTTGTATGATTTACAGAAAAAAGTCCTTTATGCAGTATATTGCAAATTTAATTAATAAAAACTCGTTCAAACTAATTTGCTGCACGGTACAGTCAATTAACCGGTGGTCAGTAGCGCGAAGTGCTTGCACGTCATGGTTTGCATTAAGTTCCCGCTAGGAAACGATTGTATTGAACTGATCTACTTTGCACTTCAGCCAAACTTTTCCTAGCAATTTGGAGCTCACTGCGGTAAGTCCTTCAGTGACCCATAAGGGAACCTCCTGTTTGATCTATTAAGTTATGTATGCGATGATAAACCGTAGAGTTACTAAAGGGTGTTTTATTAGAGGTATAGAACTTTAGGTTCAAATAAAACACCGTTAAATGATAAATATCGCCATGAATTTGGCTTTATTCGAAAGATGATTCTTTGCCATTTTCATTTAAATGTGATTTCTGGTATATGTCCACTTCGGCTGGGTTGGAGAACGTCTAATCGGGAAGTCCAATTTTCTATCACTTTTTGCAGCAATGGGGGCCATATGTGAGGGATATGTGGTGAATATTCTTGTCCAAGGCGTCAATCGTCTGTGGTTTATTGGTGTAGACCTGAGACTTCACACAGCATCACAAAAAATAGTCCAGCATAGTTAAATCACATGATCTTGCAGGCCAATTCACGGGTCCATTAAGCGTAATTATTCCTTCACCGAAAGTTTCTTTCAATAAATCAATTGTGACACGCACTGTGTAGCGTGTTGCACCGTCCTGGTGTGTTTCCATGACAAATCCTATCAATATTGATAGTTATTTTACATCTTTTTTACTTTAAACAAAAATGCATCTAAATACAGACATCCAAAATTCAAATCGTAAGATCTATGTCGGCTGCCGACTTTTAAACTAATTCATTTCTTTACAGAAAACACGGATGAAGATGAAATTTCAGTTAAATGAGAAGAATTATCTCCTTTCCTGAGATTTCCTGTCTCTGATGCAGTTCTTACAAAATAGCTACATTGACCTTGGGTCGAGTATGTTAAAAAGAGGTTTTTGCCATTTCTAGTTCGTAAAAACGAATGAAACAGACTTTTTTAGAACCAATTAAATAGTTCATAAACTCGAGACTTCATAAATTCGAGGTTTGTAAAATCGAGCGTCAGCTGTATTCATAGTTATTATAAGCTGAGAATCAATGATATTGTCAAAAGACAACCAATATCTTGTTCAATATATCACAAGCTAATTATATAATGTGCTATTTCAACAACATCTTTATCCGCAGCGTCGTTAAACTCTCGGAGCACCTGCTTCACCAATTGCACTAATGTTCCATTTGTGCGAGTGGCAATCCTTCGTATATACAGTAAACTGACTTATGTGTGAATCTATTCTTTCTGATATTTACTACGCTTTTCAATTCCACAATGCTCTCTAACTCTGCATTAAATCTGATAAATCTTATCGGGTAGAAATAAAGATTCAGTAGAAATCGTAATCAAAGAATGTGTGATAGCTGTTTCTGCCAAAACGCTGCACTATCTTTGTGCATACTTTTGGTAATCAAATAAATGTCAATATCAGAAACTTTTAGTTCACGCAGAAAAAGTATTGTTACGAGTTCGGTGCAGCTTCAAACTTTCTTTAAATAACGACACAGTTCTTGAGAAAACACGGGAAATTTGTTTACAACTATGTACAAGAAATATAGTTAACAACTGCTAAATTAACCATAGCAATTAGGCAAATATCACTTAACACCGTAAACTCAACGGTAACATAAGTATTTACATCAAAATATACAAAAGCACAGCGCAACGACTGAAAACGAGACTCCACAGTTAGAAAGCAAACTGACTTTCCCCCTTAGTCACAAGACATCCGGCGTTTACCCAACAAAGAAATATCCAGAAAATCCTACTAGATTTCACCAATTTCTCATGTTTTCTTTTTATTCCATTCACAAATCTTATCCGGAGACCATATACTTCGTACCAATGTTGGGGGGCTCTATATTCATTTCAAGAAATAATTTACAGGTTACGTTACTACGATAGTTTTAAATGAAAATTAATGGAACAAACGCCAAAATTAGGCAGATTACAACAAATTAATCATAAAAACATTTACCATTTACAAAATTTGTAAAAATATTTTCACATTAAGCAAAGCTTCGAGAAATATTTGTGGATAATCTGTTAATAGGAACAGACGAAACGAACTGTAATAGCTGTTAAAAGGCGCTCAACAAATTTAAGAGAATGCCCCAAAGCTATTTCAGTTTTTCGGATTGCTGGTGCGGAATTCAAGTTTTTGCTACATGATAGTAAGTTTTCAATAAGGTAGATTTCAGACTAGTATTAACTTTGTAAAAATCTATTTTTATAAAACTGAATTTGAACTGTTCTTCAAAAAATTAAATTAATTACTGGTCGTAGGAACAATAAAAGAAATCCTGTTAGTCTGAAAAACTAGTTGAAACATTTTTAGAGTTATAATGTGTTTCAGCTCTATAATATTAGAAATAAATTTAGCGTTTATTTTACTAACGTATATGAAAACAAATGAATTTTCATGCAAAATTTAATACCTTTTAAACACGGTTTATATTTTTTGAATAGATACTCATTAACCATAATGTATTTTTCTCAATTGAATCATTTTGTTTTTATTCCATTTCACTGATACCACTAAACAACACAACAGCACGCCTTCTAACGATTGACATTCATGCACAACAAAGGAAGCGTGCATGAATAACCTTTTAAGTCGAGGTAATATCAATACTTTACCTGAAAATACTGAGGGGTTCAAAGGAATATTTCCACGAAGTATGAATGTGATTTTATCATTAAGCTTTATTGTTTATATCGTCAGTCAGCTGGGATTTTATCCAAAGTATTTTAGAAACACGTAGCGAGCTATTTATCAACCATTACGAAATTAATTTAGGACGTTTATTAGAGGATCGTTCACTAAATTTGAAGCTCATGGCTTTTCTGTTTAAGTCAGTTCTAGTACTGTAATGTGACAAAAAAAATGGCTTTTTTTGTTACAGAAAACATCTAGAAACCTTTGACATTAGTTTTATCAATTCAATTTTAAAATTTCTGCAAAATAAAATAACGAATACAATTTTAGATGGTTCTGCGAAGAAAAAAAATCATTGTTTTTAATTTACCCGCGGTTTAAAAATAGATAAAAATATAGTTCAGTTTACTAGCATTCATGCCGTGGTTTTGGGGGAAAAAAAAAAAACGGCTTAGTTGTATGAATCTTCTATCTCGAAACCGCTCGACAACTTTAAGTTTGACAATCTAACTAACAGCAATTAAACAATTCGTTGAAAATGTGGTGAGGGTTCAATTGAAAATAAAACTAGTAACAGATTGATATAAATAAATTCTATGGTTATACACTTACCGGTGGTTTGTGTTATAAAAGATATATCCAGCATCTGGTCACCATCATTATACGCAGATATGTACCACAGGCCTCTCTCCAGAAACTGAATAAATTCCGCTATATACAGTCTCTGAAAATAAAGCGAGAGCAAAATTAATGATTTCGTTCGACTTATTTCCATCGGAGAATTACAAGCATATAGCAATGTTAAGTACAAAGAATGTGGTTCTTTAAACACAGTTCATTACTGCATCCTAATAGCAATATACCCATAATAGCAAATGATCGAGTAACGCTCCTGACATCATTAACAATGAAACTCGCGTCAAGACATGATAATTTGATAAGTCATAGAAATTAATTATCTAGTGTTAAACGTTACTCTTGACAGTCTGTCACGTATGTGCATTATGACAAAAATGTCAACAAATGCCGGAAATGTCACGAAACTGAACTGAATAAGTACTAATGTATAGAAAAAACGGTACAAAATGAAAATACCGTTCGAAGCGAACCAAAAATTTATGAATTCCGAATTCAACATCGTGAAAATGGCTGCTTTAGAACAACTTACTGTGTGTTCTGCATAATTTTTTACTTTCGTAATACTTTTTGATTTCTAATCTCTTTCTACATGGGTCAGAATAACCAAAAGACTTTGAAAAATCTTTTCAAATGAATAAAGAACAAAAAATCATACATGCGAACAAAAATATCTGTAATTTCCTAAGTTTAGAAGCAATTTATATGTTACAGCGTGCGTTTGTTTTAGTTTTTTCATCAGCCATTAGACAGAAGCTGCAGCGCCCCCTATAGTTTGTTGGAGTTGCGAATTGTTTAACAGGCAGGGAAAGGCTTTATTGTGACAAGGCTGAACTGGATTCGGTAACTTAACTGTTTTACTGGTAACACTAGGTCATTTCAGGGAAATGAAGAAACGAAAAAGCGGTCAACAATGGACGATATCTACTGGAGTTTAGGTTTAAGGCAATTGCTTCGTTATTAATTTAAATTTGACGACCAGATTATTATCCAATCAAATGAAGACGATCTTCAAAGATCCACCTACATACTCCAAAAGATATGCCAAGAATATAATATGAAGATCTCAATTCCGAAAATAAAACAATGGCATTTAGGGGTAAAGAGTCAATTAGAAATAAAATTGTTATTGATAATAGAATTATTGAACAGGTGAAGCACTTCAACTACCTAGGATGTGACATCACCTTTGACCACGACAATGACGTCCAAAACAAACTACATAGGTTTCAACACTTATGTGGAACCCTTACAAGAACTCTAAAGGAAAAAACAGGGAATTAAACACAACTGGAGTTCTATAAGGTTATGGCGGTGCCAATCTTACTATACGGGTCTTAAACCTGGACTTTGAACAGTCAAGAAACTAGTAGAATTCAAGCAGCAGAGATGAAGTATTTTCGATCACTGCAGAACTGCACTATCCTGGACAAAATAAGGAATGAATCTATTCGAAGGAATTACAGATATTCAGCCTCAATGAAAAAATTACGGAATATCGTAACGATTGGAAAAACCATGTTCGACGTATGGCACGAGTTACACTTCCAAGAGCTGCCTTTTATTACAGACCAAGGGGCAAACGAGACCGTGGTAGGCCCAGGAAGCGGTGGGGTGACCAAGAAGCCGAAACAGGCTATATGCCTAATTCTTGAAGAATAAGATGATGATGATGACTAATTTAAAAGTAATTAACTTTGAAATGATTGAAATGATATATCATGTTACTGTGAAAGTCCATATTCTCCTGGGTGTATCTAAGACTTTTTTGCTTTTTTGTGAAATTCAAAGTTTTAAGTTTCTTCTACCCTTGTTGGCCTTTTGAATAAGCATATATTTTGTTGCGGAGTGCATAACAAACTGAGTAAACCTAAGTGAAAGAACTAACATAGTCAATTTCTAGTTTACTTTAAAACTTAAAAAGTAAACAAATGAGACAGAAGAAAATAAAATAATGGTCCACTGTTTTACAATCCCATAATGCAAAATAAACTCCAGCAAATCAAAACGGAACCAACGCTTAATATTTTCATAATAACTTATTCAGACAAGGCTGTTTATAATGCAATTCTTTCCGAAACATTTCATTTGAAGATAAAATTGCATTCTTTAAGGAAATCAGAATTTATTTCATACGCTTCCCTTTCATTTGAAACAAGTCATCATTAAACTGAAAAATGGTCTATTTCAATTCTGATGCATTCCCTCGAGAAAAACAAGTTAAAGAATTAATCACTTGATGGGAGTCGTCAGGGCGTTTATGACAATTCTCATCTCTCTCTTCAGACGAGAAATTACAGGAAAGAGCGGGAAAGAAGCATTTTTTTTGAGGAATCCCATTGATTTGACGATTTTGTAAATTACTTGTCTTGAAAAATATGCACTATGAGTGATTTTTTTTTCTTTGGTTTCTTTTTCTTCGTTGATTTCCATTAAGGTAATGTAAGAGTGAGAGTTTGTATGCTAAATATCTGTTACTTCCTTATTGTTGTGATAAAGACATCTAGTTGTGTAGTTGTGAGTAGTGGTAAATCTCTCTAATATTGAGGGATAAAACATCAGGAAAGTGCAAGACGATCCATTTCCTCCATTTTTGTAATCTTGACATATGTAATTATTTATTTTCGATAGATTAATTTAAAGAAAAACTTGATTTCTCACACACACACAATCACATATGAGGCAGTACCCGAAACGAACGAACAGAACCAGACGCTTTGAAAAATTGAGAAGGCTTAAATCACCACCAAAAGATGGTAGTACTAATCTAGATCTACCTATACGATGGAGACATATTATTGACAAGGAGGGAACGTCCTCAATTAGCAATTCCATGTTAATTGCTAGTGTCCGGTCACTGGACTATCAGATCAACGCATTAAACGAACATGTACTGATAGTGTTCTCATTGAATATTTTATGTTGACGGATTAGTAACCTAGAATCTTCTGATTTCAAGTCGACTCGTCGCCGCCATTTTGATACCAGAAAACGATCGAGATATTATACCGGCATAGTTACCGCACTTTTAAGTTTCTTTCTTAGCCATTTGGTATTCAATGCGAATAATTACTAACTATGACATCCTAACTAACAGTAAATACTTCCAAACATATAAGAGACAATCAGAAGCAAAGGGATGCGAATGCCAAGATTAAAGTTTTGGAGATAACCAGTACAAATAATAGGGGAACCTGTTCTCTGCTTTGGGGCAAGAGATGGTACTAGTAGCTCTGGTGGGTGCTGCTATATATCATGATTTAGAAAAAAAAATAGTGAAAGTCTACCTAGGATCTGAACTTTAAAAATGTTTTATAAGGAACTTTAAAAAGTTCACTTACACCCCTTTCCTTCTCACTACTTCATATATGGAGGTGACTTAGTAATACAATTAGGTAACCACCCATTTGGACTATGTCGAATTTTTTTTTTAAAGAGAGCTAAAAGCTTTACCAACATAACCTTTAATGCTTCAGTTAAATACATCTTAGAAACGGTAGTCTCATAACATTTAAATGAATTCTTCGAATTCCCCCAAAATTAGGAAAAAATTATTCCTTTGTTGAGATTTCAATGTGAAAGAACTTAAAATTTTTTAGGTACCTAGGCTTTCTTGTAACAATACAGCTCCTTTTTCAGCAGTGCCACATAAGAAAAAGCTTTACTGTGCAGGTAACACTGCTGAAGAAGCAGCTGTATTGTTGCTAGAAAAGTTTATGGAATACCAATTTCCTTGAGATTTTCTATCAAACTGTGGTAGTTTTTTTTTACAGAAAAGTTTAAATTTAAAAGAAAACATATTTTTTTACCTTCTATAGTAATAAATTATTATCACATATTTTAAAACCTTAACCCTCTAATAGAGATTCTAGTTTAATGATGCTCTTACTAAATAATTAATTAATTAATTAATTAAATATGGGTAAATACTTAATTATTTACGAAACCAAATTCAGACTTTGACGACATAAGATCTGTAAAGCTAGAGAAGTGGGAAAGCTACGCTACTCTACAGGGGCGGCATTTTAACATTTCATTTGGGGGGGGGGGGTCGAGGTTTTTAAAAATGAGTTACCTCAGTGTGGAGCTAAACGCACATTGGCTAGCAGAAAGAGATCATAAAATGGGCTTAATATTAATGAAAATTAAGATTTAAGAACAATTTAAACTTTTATGAACATTTTTTAAAATTTATTTCAGTATAAATTATCATACTGAAATGTCTTGATACTACAGATTTTACCTTTTAGTAAAATTGTAATGTATGACTTTTGGAATTCGAAAGAACACGAAATCTTGTTACGAATCCATCAGTGTCCAGTGTCGTGCTTTTTTGCCAGTACAGCTAAAGTGAGATTTTCCCTTTTTTGCCCACTGTGCTTTGAAAATAATTCTTTAATCTCCTAAGATACGAAAATGATTCTTCTCTGCTAGCCGAGTTGATTGGAACAGTTAAAAAATAATTGAAGTAACGAAGTTATGAAAGAAAACCTTTCACATTCTGTTCTTCAAAATCACCCAAGAAAAAGTTTTTAGCATCAAATCGTGTGTTAATTTCATTCGAAACTTAATGTTATTTTATACAAAATATGAAATGAACATTATGACTTTAACATCATCATACGGATTGACATCACATCTTTTAAATGCATTTGATTTTTTTTTGCGTCTTTATAAAATTGACTAGGAAAACTTTTTTTGAAAAGTTGGTATGAAAATTAGTACGAAAATTATTAACAGTTTCAGCTGTAGGCTAACTAAGGCTAAAGCTTGAACTGTCCAAAAAATAAGGTTAGCGGATTGAAGATGTATTGATAGAGCAAAGCATTGTTGGAAAACTTTCTCTGCAATACACACAAAGTGATGAAAAATTTAAACAAAGTCCTGCACGTTAAAGGACATCAGCCTTTTCACCATTGAAAGAGTCGTTTCTTAATATTTCTTTTAGACATGAGGCTTCAAATCACTAATCTGAAATTTTAAGGACAGTATTTATGATTTCAACTCTTGAAGACTTTCTTGTATCACTCCAAGATTGCATAATTAAATAGCCCAAGAAAACAGAAAATATATTTGTTGATATGCGATATTTTTTTTCCCTTAGAAAAGCGTATTTTAAGAAGTTTCTATGAAAGCATATTATGAATTGAGTAGATGAAATGTGCTTCTAGCAGAAAAAAGCGATGAATTCTCTTTCAATAATCATACACTGAAAACATGATAGCCACAGTAAAAATGCGAAATAGCTAGGAATTTTCTTGTGAAAAATCATGCAGCCACGCCACTGTGCGGGACTCTCATACTGGATGCGCCACCGTTATGCTGAGCACACAAGTATGAAATATTTAGCCTATATGAAAAGATTACTTCTTTAAGTAAATAAAACATGATTCTCAACTAGTGACATTTGACAAATGCTTCATGAGTTCCCAAGCCATTATTCAAAAATTCAAATAGCTAAAAACACTTGTACTCTTGAATATCGAGTTTTATTAACTTTTTCCGAGAATAAGCGAGAATTTTTCTAATGAATATTGATTTGGGATTTACATAAATTGAATTTATGAATTTTTTACCATTTTGGTCTAAAATTGGGGCGCGTCCTCCTCTCACCTCCCCCCTATTTGCCGCCCCTGCTTCCACAAGTATGGACAGATTAATTTTCAACACGTGAACTACAGAGGCTTAAATTCTGATAAATGACAAATACATTTTGCAAAACTTAATACAAAATGGTAGTTTTCATTACTCTTTGATATTTTTCTATTGAAATAAGGCAAAACTTGCACCTGACAAACAAGTACATCTCCATTTAGTCATCAACATCGTTCGAAATAATTCATCTTAAATAATAACGATTTAAGAATTTGTATTAACATTATAATTTTTGCTTATGTGCAAAATATTTTCTTAAACATAGTTTTAATTAGACATCATTTTAATATTCGTACATCATGCTGATTTTAAGCAAATATTTTGGCAATTTAAGCTTTAGGTAATTATGCATTTATCGATTGATAAAGGTAAAAAAAAACCTCACTTATTATTTAAATATTGCGAATGAATGTTAAACAATTAAGTGTCTAGAACTAAACAAAGTCTTTAGAAATTCTTTCTAATTGAAAAGAGAACTTCTTGCGCAAAGTACTTCGCTCGTTTTAAAATATTCATAACCAATGAGGATAGAGACACTTTCTTGATTAAACCGAGGGTTAAAAACGCTTCTACATAATCAATTTTCATTAATTTATATTTTGAGTACATTTTGTTTTTCTTGTGTTTTGAGAAAAAACGAGACAATTTTAATTAAAGTAATCAAGGGCTTTAGCTAACAAGAATGATTTTGGATAAAATATATGTCAATTAAGCGAAACACATCTGTAAAATGTTTATTTAGAGAAAATTCTTTTTTCCTTAATTTTTCTAAAAGTATTTTTTTGTCAATAGATTTTAGGCAACCCGATGGTTTTAATTTTCAGAAGTGAATACTCAAGATGCATTAATTATGATTAAATTTGAAGCAGAGTTTATTTATTTATTCATCTCTTCGCATTTTAATACAATTGAAATTAAGATGCCATCAGTTCTTTTTCTGCCCAAGGTCACTTTCATGTTCTTTAAAGAAGGTTGAGAAATATTTCTGTGAGAACATTTTTGTTACGCGTTTTTTTGGTTCTGAATATGTTTTTTGAAAGCAAAAAAAAAAAAAAAAAATGCAAAATATGTAACCCAGACTATGTAACTATGTAACGTCGCTTCAGAGCAACAGTAGGATATCTTAGTGTTATTCTTGGGATTAGATGTCTAAGTGTTGCTCTCAGGCGACGATATTTACTTTATGTAACCCCAGAAAAATAGTCGTTTCTTTCGTTTAATTTTTTTTTGTTTAGACAGTAACTTTGATGCAACAGCTGGGAGGGAGAAGAGAGAGAGAGAGAGAGAGAGGGGGGGGGGCATCCATGATTTTTTTTTTTTTCAGATTCTAAAAGTAACATAAGCGCCATGTTAACTGGTTCTAAACTACGTTTTCTTTTGGTGAGTCTCCTAAAACAACGAAGTGAGTTTCCCTGATGTACTACTATATTTCATTAAATTCAGTTGTGTACAATTGCAGAAATTCGATAAAATTATCAATATATTTCTCTTTTTTTTCGCGAAAATAAAATGCTAATCATATCTTCCACATAGGTGATGCTAATCAGGATCACAGCATTAGAGCACGAATGAAAAAAGTGGTCTGGGATGAAAAAAAAAAAAAAAGAGAGATTTCAACTTATACTTCTGATAATAAAAGAAGGTGACCGTGTCACGACCTGGAAAGAGGCCCCTTACCGGTACATTATTTAAGTTTAATAAAAGTATTTTCAAATAAATAATCTCCAAAATTTTCAAATACCTAAAAGTAGCGTTTTTTTATACTTCGTAAAAAACGTTCTTTATTTTGAAGCATATGTTATGCATTTCAGTATGAAATAAAGTAGACCGACAAGTGAATGAATGCTTAAGAGCAATTTCAGTTTTTCAAAAGTCATAACATCATTTGAAACTGTAACGTTTAGCAAATGGCATTAAAAGCAATTTCTGCATGATTTTTTTGAAAAATATTTTTTTCCTTTAAGCTTTAGGTAAGCTTTAAGATTTTTGGAGGATTAAAATGAAAAAAAAGTGCACGAACCCAATAAAAAATCACTTCCAGCAAAATGGTCAAACACAACATTTTATAGGGATTTTCCTTGAGGAAATGTTCGGAAGAAAATTACTACTGGACATTGATGATGATATGTAACTATTATATATATGTTACATATCATATACGAGCTGTTCATTTGCTGCGCGCGCTCTTTAACTGGTAGATCTGCTCTTCGTTCCAAAAACTTATTTTACTTAAAGTGTCACCGCCTGCCTTGTCTAGAGGTCAGAGAAGTCTGACTGCGACAGGAAGGTCCGGATTCGAATCCCGGCTCGAGCACGGACGTAATTTCTTTCGCCAGTCCTTCTCTTTTCTTTGCGTGAATGTGTTGTGATGTGAATGGTTGCCCACCCTATAAACGGGTCCTTATGGCATGTGGCATGTGTGTACTGTAGAAGTCGGACTTCACACCAAATTACGGTACAGTTGGAAAAGTGAAGCAGCGCACCCCAAATTACCAGCCTCGCTGGCACACGACGACAACAACTTAAAGTGTCATCCGAATTATTACACAGATAAAAATATAGAAAAAAAACATTTCGTAAAACAATAACAAATTATTTTCTTTGTTCGTAAGTAGAAACGATTTATTCATTCCGCATACGAATTTTGATTATTGTTACTGAATATTTTTTGAAAAGCTTTTGTAAATAAATTATTAACTACGTCGATGAAAGGTTGAAAAGAAATCGAAATACTCTTCTTAATATTTCTCTGATATGGGCTTTTCGAAAATCGTTAGAAGACAATGAGTACACACTCAAACAAGCTATCATTCTATAGCTTTCGAATGTCAATAAAAAGCACCCGACTAACACAATAGGGGCGGTATTCTTCTCAATTCGATACAGAAGAGTTACAATAAAACACCGGCTGAAATGAAACCCAATTCTGGCTCGACATACTGTTAAAACCGTTTTTCCAATCAAACCAGCTGCTCCTTTATTTTATTTTTGCTTTTATCATAAAGACAAAAAAAGAAGGAGAAAAATATAAAAGCTTTTCTCCTTGAAGGAAAAAAAAAGGTCTTTTCTAGTGGCCAGTCCTGGAGAAGAAAAAGAAGTTTTATTGTCCCTGACAGAGGCAAACGTTATGGGGTATTTACGAGTATAAGATTATATGGCGGGGCTTTTGTTTTGGAAAGTAGGGAGTGCGTGGGTGTGTTGGGGGTGGCGCATGTTTTTCAAGAGGATCCTACAAAGCTTTATATTTCATATGAAAAGAGCCGGGAGTATATGTGCTGGAATCATTTGCGAAATGTATCTTTACGAAACGGTTTTTAGCAAAAGTTAGAATCTGTTTGAAAGGAAAATTTTTAGAAACACCAAACCACTTGTGTTTTAAGGCTTCATAAAAAGTAATTTATGTTGTTTAAAAAACAGTGAAGAAAGAAAAAAAAAAGCTGAAAAATATTTTGAGTAGTGTTTTCTTGGTGATATTTTTGAAAAAGATACGTTTTTAAGGTGTGTTTTGTCCTTTTTATTTTATGGTTTTTTACCTTTGTCGCTATGAGACAAGATCTCATTTATCCATATGTGTCTTGCTCATTAGTTTCGGGTGAGTTTGCTGATAAAAAATGAATTAATCGCAACCCAGCAGGTAAAGTGACATGCCCAAAATTTGGGGAGAATGTGCTAGTTATTGATTTAAAATCTAAATTTAATGCTCTTTCTTGCCACCAAACTCGCACACAGTTAACTTACATATAACTGGTGCGTGGTGACTTAAGAACGATATAATCAATAGTGACTCACCATTAAAAATTTCATAAACCAGAAGAAACAGTTCCGAACTTTTAGGAACGTATTATTAATTTAGACAACAAAAACTATCCAGTAAAAATCACTTCATAATAATTCTTTTAGGCATAATGTAGTATTTTGAAGACTAAACCACTTAAAATTTCTATTTCGTAAAACCTTGGATTTCTTCAATGCTGCTTCCTTGAGTTGTGTCATTTTTCTTGCCGGGGTGCAATACCGAAATAAAGTTTAACTGAATGCAAATTCAAAACTCAAATATTTCACGGCTAAATTACGCCTGAAAATGCAGGAAAAATATTTATTCAAAAATGACCTAAAGCTGTACATTAGGTAAAAATTATCAGCGCATATTTGAGCACTCACTTTCAGATAGCCTATCTAACCCAAAAACCAACCGTATGTTACTGTGTAAAACTCTTCTTGGGAGATCCCTTATCTCAATAGCAAATAGGAACTAATTCAAAAATGAGGGGCTCCTGCTAAAATGAGGCCTCAAAATGAGCAGTCTCCCTTGATTTTAATAGAAAACAGCATTACCTTCACAATTTGGGAATAGTGATTAAGGGAAGGAAAATCTCCAGGAAATTATCTAAGCGTTGAAAGTTAGATAATGACACAGGTACGTAAGGAACATTTAATCATAAAGAAACGAAGAAAAAAAATATATATAAGGATATAAAAAGACATCTATCATATTTACCCTAACCGAAAGTTTAAAACTGAAGATTAAAGAAATAACATACAAATATCCAATTCGACAGAAATGATAAAAAAAAGGGTGTAGGCAAAAATTATATGAAGGAAAAATCAATAAGAATATATTAATTGCCTGAAAAAATAATAATTAAATATAAAAATAATAATGAAATTGTATGCGAGAACAGCAGATGATAATATAAATAGCTCGAACTTCATTAGTCATGCCGCAAAGGATTACGTATTCGCTGTCTGCCAATTGCGAAGACATTTTTTTTAGAATGAACTTCGAAAAAATTGAATAAACTCGTTTTGCAAGCCCTTTACTTGATCGCATTATTTTCAAAGAGGAAATAAATTGTATTTTTAATATTTTTGTCATAACAATAAAACATCAACGGAAACAAAAATTATTAAATATCATCAGAAAGGTAACGGATGTTTCAGGCAAATAACTTACAAAGTATTTAATTAGTTGATGATCAATAACAAACTTTAAAGATTTAGTTAAAGTTTTCGGCCTAAACTGAGCTTAAAAAAGTTTAACAATGACAAATTTCGCATATTTTAATTGTGTGTAGGATTTCAATGTTTCCTTTCTTTTACCATTCCAACATTACCGCATCTCTAAAATATAGTACAATATTATTTCGTCTATAAAAAAGAATCTAAAAAAAGTAAATTCCTCTTGCTCATAAATTATAAGTAATGTAATTGCAAAGTGAAAGCGTTCTTATAACTTTCATAAATCATACATGGAAGACGAAATTAATTAATATTGCAGTTACAGCTAAACATGCCCAGAACCGAACTTTATTTCTTTCCTCTGGGAGAAATTTTTAGAATGTTTCAAGAATACGTATTCCTTTCCCGCCACTTAGAACTCGTTAATATTATTTAACTAACTCTAAAAACAAAAACTGAAAAATTCCTTTCCCCATAGAAGAGCAGGAATGAGTTGATTAAAGATTAAAACTTTGAAAAGTCGGAGGAATTATTAGTCCTTCTTCTCCGAGCGAACATATTTGTTTAACGACTGTAAAAGTCGGAGTTTTCTTTGGAATGGTACGAGCAACATATTTCAGAACTGTTTATTAAATATGCATTTTTCATTTGGAGATATTCTCCTTTATTCTAATCCGCGCGTAATGCAATACAGTTACAGTTAAACAATCTCGCAAAAGTATGAAACTGAAATTTTTCCTTCTTTGGCTAGTTTGGGATATAATTTGAAACATAAACATCTGAGAGAAGGCAAAGTCTTATTGCGTTTGAAGACAAAGAAGTTGCTCTTTTAAAAAGTAAGTTTACGTTATGAATATTTCCGTCGAAATGCGTTATGAGATTCACATTTCGAAATAGGGAGATCAATTGAGTGTTGACCTTTTTAAATATTAAATTTTAAATTGAATATTAGGTGGTTTCGTATTTGCTCAAAAAATGAAGTTGTGTTGTAAGGAAATAAATTTTTCATTTGCATGAAACATGGAAATGGTTTCAGAGAAGCAAAAATGTGAAAAATTTTATTTCACTTGGTTATTTTCCTATTCTTTTATGTGTCAAATACAATTAAGCAAAAGTATTGCCATTCTGTCTTGCAAAATTGTCAAATTGTATTTTAGAAGCGATGATTTGAGAGTAAATAAATATTTATGTGCTGGCTAAAAATAGTTATATTATGCTCAATGGCATCACAGCCATTTTCGAAAATATTTTTACTAGAACTTTTTTTTTTAAACGCTTCAAACACAAATATTTTCAATCAACTTGAAAAATACTGTCGATTTAATCCTGTTTATTTGATAAATATGTTAACAAAAGTTTTTTTTTTTTTTTTTCAGTCAGGAAAAATGAAATTTTGTTTTAAAATAATTCTAAAGCCGCTTACTGCATATCTTTTATTCTCAATTTTTGCATATTTTGAATTTATAGGACAGTACTTTGATGAAACTTTACGGTGCATGCCATAGTGACCAATACTTATCTAAAACTCTCGCAAACCTTTTAACTCGAATATTCTATGCCTCAAGATTTTCATTGGGTCCCAAACACTTTAGAAGGCTGATGGAACTTCCCACAGCTCGAAGGTTTTTGCCGGTCTCTTGAATCTTCGGGATACTGAGAACTGACTGTATTTATTTAGTTTAACCAAATACTTTAAAACAACTGTACATTTTGGATTAATATTTCCTTTCATTTTTTTTTAAATATTTGTGATACAAAAAAAATTAAATTGTTGTAAAAACATACTTTCGATTTACATATAAATTTTCTTATTAAGTTTGTTAAAATGCGTTTTTTTACAATAATGAGTGATAAAATAGTACTTTAAATAATCGTAATTAAACTGTTAATTTTGTAACTCGGACGCAATCTTTTTGAAATTCGAATCATGAGGTGTTCATAGGATCAATTCTTAGTGCTAAATTTAAGTCGAATGTAATTCTCATTATTCATATACTCTTCCAACTTTTATCAAATTAAATATCACACATGCACCCACAAAACTTTATAAATACTGGTTCTTAAAGCATGAAAAAGTGAACTTGGCACACGCAAAATGCATGTGCATTTGGTAGATTTCCTTACATTTACCTGTTTTTTCTTTTTAAAATAAAAATACGATCATTTTAACTAGGGCTTTAATAAGTGCGACATATGAACAATTTTTAATCAGGTAGGGACCTTGTAATAGTTTTGGTACTCCTGACTGGCTAGCCCACAGAACTACGTCGGCCATATTGTTTTCAGCATCCATTGCATGTGAACGAATTTTGTCCTTCAGAAGTTCTGAAGTCACGATTTTCAGGTTTTTAATTCTTCCCCTTTTGAAATAATGTTCAGAAAATCTTGTTTTGAAATGAAACTGTACTTGGAGCGTGCAAAAAAAGCTATAAAAGAGATGGAAAACATTTTTACGTGGTAGCTCATCAGCAGTCTCCAAATTTTTGTATGGTCTCTAGCAAAGTAAATGATGCTTATATGCTACAGGGTGGGGTGTTTAAACGTGAGATGCCCCTCAAAATTTATCAAACCCACATTTTGAATATCATCTAAACGGGAGATACCCACCTGTGGAAGATTCGTCAAAGCCCTTATACAGACTGATTATCAGCACTATTTGCTGCTATGGTTACATTTTAAAGCATACTTTATTAAATTTTGGAGTATTTGCAGTTTTAGTAGAGCAAAAGTGAACAGTAGTTACAAATTTACTAGGAAATCATAAGAAAACATCTACACTTCGAGACTACAGCATTTAGGAATCTGATTGTAAAATGCATTGATTGGCTTACCTTTTCGTTTCTGAGTGTTTTCGCACTGTCCGTCGTCAATATTTCCAGGAAATTGTACCTCGTATGAGTTGGTAACTGATTTCTTCGACCAAAGACTCCTAATCTGGCTCCTACAGGTAACGTATAGTTGAAACGGACGAGAGACGGCCCCTTTTGCTTCATCTGGACAATCCAATGGCTGTAGGGTCCCACTTGGAATTCGGATCGCCGTCCCAGTCCAACTTCAGTGAAGGACAAAACTGACGGGGACAATGACGTCACGCTACTACTGCTAGGTTTGGACGATTCAGATTTCTCGTTCACTGTAATGGAACAAAGTTACAGTCACCTACTTGAAGAAATTTTTTAAATGTCTTGGGTTTAAAAAAAATGTGTTACTGGTTCAGTTTATTGGATAAACTACAGTAATTTCTCCCTTAGGCGTCCCTTTTTTAAGTGTCTGCCATCGATCAGCGTTAACAGCGTAGAGCAGCACAAACAATATAGGATTGCCACCAACTATAAATCAGCAGTTGTTTCTTTGTCACATGTTAGTCCGTTACACTGCCGAATTTCAATGCTCTCAGATCAATATTTTTATCTTTTTTTGGCGAGAAGTATTTTTTGTACCTAAAATAAACACAATTACTTCAACAACTAGCAATCACTGAAGATAAATTATTGTGGGAAATGAAACACGAGCATCTGTCACGTGCCACTAATAAAAGTGGCCTTCCTTTAAAGAGCTTCCCTCGTAATGCGAAGATCAAGTCCAAACTATAGGAGTTGGCACTTGACCCTATCTCGGTTTAGAAGAGAGCATTTGCACGAATACACGTTACGCACTACTTGTACTTTTGCAGTTTAGAAAGTTTGCCTTAGTTCAATCTTTCGATATTGCATTTAGCCTCTCTTGTGCCACTATTAAGGCGTGGACATCAATAGCACAGATAATTTTGACGCCTCGTGTCCGAGAGCAACCAAAGCCAAATTAATAACCAAGAGATTATTTACATGCTCAATAATCATACAACAAGAACGTTGACATCTCCACCGACTGACCACCAGAGCCCGAGACCATGGCGCAGAAGGTCAGCGCTTTACCACCACGATACCAACCGAAAAATAATTTAAAAAATAACTTTAACTTCTCACCTTTGCTTTTTGTAGATTCTACAACAAGATCAACATCTTCTACTAAAGGGCAGGCATGATTCGCATCTTGTTGCCACGTCGGCGAAAGTAAAACTGGAAAAGAAAAATAATTAAAGTTAGCCTTTGAAGTTAAGAAATAAATAAACAACTTAAAATAATGCTTTAATGTTGGATCCGCATATTATTTTTGATACAGTCAAAAATAGAATAGAGATTTTCGAATTAATACATAGCTTTTAATACACTTAATATTTACACAGTTTTACAAGAAATGTCAACAACTTCAAAATAACATTCAAGATTAGCTTCCTAAAGTAACTTCAAAATAATTGGATAGTACAATTAGCTGTGTTCAAGCCTTGTCAACTTTTTTTTGTAAAACAAAGTTAAATTCTGATATTACAACATTGCGAGAAGAGTTCAGCATTGGGATTTTCTTATTTTTTTATAGTCAAATGTGCTAAAAATACATAATTATTTACTGAAGTACACCACTTGAAGTCAATAATAATAAGTGACTAAAAACTTGAAGTCGTATCCCTTCCTTAATTCTCCTTTCATCCCTTCAGTGGGTCGAAAAAAAAGGGTAACAAGTGTGCTTTGGAACTAAACACTGGGATTCTGCGTTTGGATAAACACCTAACTGGACCATCTGCCTTGCAACTCAGAGCCCTCGGTCGCAAGAACAAAAATGAGCACAGTAAGGGCGTCTATGTGTGGGTTAATCAATCAGTAGTCTATCTTCTCTAATGAACATTTGCCGAATGCACTATCGTTCACGCAACATAAAAATGGCGAACGCCATCGCTAACTATGTTTTTATCTGACGGTGAGCTCCTATTGGTTATTGGATAGCGTAAAAATCTATCAGAAACACGATAAGTTTAGTATATTTCAGCTGTTGATTATGCCGCGTTTACGCCGAACGAAATTAGAAAAGACCCGGGTGTAGGTAAGATTTTATGTTTCTGCCATCGGTTTCTGTTAATTTTCTGCTAAGTTGGAGCCTCCTAAGCCTTGACCCACATGGACGTTTCGCCACCGAGTTCAGTAACATTTTTTCAGCAATACTCAAATTTCAACGACTCTCTTAATGGAATCACTAGAAAGTCAGAGACAGAGGCACCCCGATGGAGGTCACTGTGACCTTCGAATGGTTTTTTTATTCGGAAAAATTACCATCATTTGGTGAAGTTTGGAGTTCCATTCGAAACAAAATGATCATAATTCGGCAAAATTATCATCACTTGGCAATTTTTGAAGCTTTTTCGGAAAAATTACCATAATTCGGCAAAATTTGGAGCTCCATTCGAAAAAATAATCATCATTCGGCGAAATTTGGAGTTCCATTTGGCAAATTGATAATTTCTGCCGTCCCAAGAATTTAAGTTCAGGGCTCCCCTGGTCAGAGAGGGTTGATAAAAAGAGAATAAGAACTTACTGAGGAAGAAGGCAAGAGCGGCTGTGAGAGCTATTGTAACAAATATAAAAGTTAAGGCCGTGCATTTCCAACTGCACTGCCTCGTGTTGGACTTCCGAAGCTGGAAGTGGGAGTGGGCAAATTGGTTTGTTGAGAGAGGACGACGTAGCATACTGCGATTTGGTAGCGTCGACGACGGGTACGTCACGTGGTACCTGTAAAAATGGAAAATAATATCATGAAGTTTAGTAATGTGACGAAAAATGAGAACTACTCCAAATAGCAGTTTATGTTAATCTTCAACTAATAAAGAGATGTTAAAAAAATGCATAGTTCTAAAACAAAATTTAAAATTTTCTTCATAAGAACTTCAAGTTAATACTTTGCCTTCAAGCTATGTATAAAGCATCAGTTCAAACTGTAATTGTTTATGCTTATAGATTGAATTTCTAAAAACCTTTTTTTATACCGGTTTTGCAAAATCAGTATGATTGCTTTTTTTATGCATCATGTGATCCACCCTGTCAGAGAAACTACTGAACTATTTTAATAATCAAAAATATTCAACAGAAAATAAGACAGCTTTTGATGTTAACAAATTAGGGTGTTTCATTTCTTCACACGTATCAGAAGTCCTCTGAAGTCAAAATATTATAAGTCAATCACATGTCATGCCAATCTAAGCAGTTTTGTCAAATCTAATATTACATCATAGTAAAATTAGGAATTTGACCAAGATGCGTGTGGAGCTTTGTGTAAAGACTTGTCTCATTAATACCGAGAAATATTAGATAGGGGAATGTGGGGCAAAGTGAAATAGCCGGGCAGAGTGAAATGATGAATTTTTTTTTGTGCTTTCAGCGCCACTTATCTGGTATTGTTTTAACTATATAGAAGCACATGTAGTCTATTCCGTTCAGTCAAAAAAAAAAAAAAAAAGAAAAAAAAATACGAGGGTTAAAGCTTATGATAATACAGAGTGTTTTCAAAAATTGATACCCTTATTGAAATATTTTGTTGTAAGTCAAAAATCATTTTTGTTATTATAAAACTACAAAATTCTTGTTTTCAATACTTCAGTATTCATTTAGCTGATGTTCAGTTTATTTGTATTTTAAATAATTAGTAAAATTAGTCAAGTATAGCGGGCAAAGTGGATGGGGCTAAGTGAAATATTTCATATTGTTTACTCACTCAATCATTTACTAAAACACTTACGTTTTCATTAATTAATTCATTTGCAATTATTTATTTTTAATACATTTATTAGTTAATTCATTTGCAATCATTCATTTAGTTTTTTTTGCGTTCATTCATTCATTTAATTATTCATTACCATTTATTTTTCTTCACATATTAGTTAATTTAAATATTTTCTTGCTATTCCAGAATTATTTCATTTATTCATTCAATCTTTTATTAACTCATTTATTTGTTCAAAAATATTTTTTATAATTGAATAGAAAATATTTCAGCAGAAAAATTTTCCTTTTTCACTTTGCCCCCAGAAAAAAAAAGTGAAAATTTTCCATTTTTTTAAAGACTCAAATTTACTGCCAAAAAATAAAAAAACATTGCTTCACAATGCAAGTTTTATTATTTAAAAAAAGCCAATGTTCTTTCTTTATGTACGGTATTTTTCAAAATTTCCAATTTGTTAATTTTTAAAGAGCTCAGTTATTTTAAGGGAGTCCGAAACACATGTTAAAAGAAAAAAAAATTGAACAGTTTAAAGTTTTGAAATTATATGCACACTGATTCACCATCTATTTAATAAGAAAATACATAACATAAATATAAAAAAAATGTCAGATTTAATTTGTTTGTTTGAAAAAAAAAATAGGGTTTCTTTTTAAATCGCGAAAACTCAAAATATTCTTCGTCAATTTTCCTTTTTTTTAAAAAAAATACTTCCAAATGTAAAAGCTTTAATTTTTATTCGGCGATTTGAAAAATGTTAATTCAATAAAAAATAGAAAATATTCAAAGAAAAATTTCGAAAAATTCAAAGATACTTTAAAAAAAAATCATATTTTTCGAAGTAAATGTTATTTTTAAATTTGTTGAATAAAAATAAAGTAAACTGTTTGAAAAAGATATGCTCCAAACTTCATTATGTTATCTTTATCAGTTCTTGACTTATTAGGGTTTGAATGCAAAAGATCGGGAAAAATTGCATCATGGAGAGAAACGCGTTTAAAGTTTTAAAGTTAAATATAATATTAGTTACATGCAAGCACCAAAAATAATTATATCTTTCGTTCTTATTAAGATAGGAACAAGATTCAAACGTCTTTTTACGCAGAAATAAAGTTAAAGTCAACCACCCTATTCTTACGTACAATTGCATTTCGTTTTACAAAATAATAAAATAACAAATCTTACACCACTAGAATCCTTAATAAATTCACTATTATAAAATTAAACCTTTTTGTGTAAAGAAATATTTACTAAAAAGATGGAATCTATGTTAAATGTGTTTCGACATTTTTTTTTTGTATGTGATACAATACCATTTAAAAAATAAAACATGCCATACGTAGTAGGACTCTTTTATTATATTTTATACTATTAGTTCATAAAAAAGAGCTCATCCTAATACGTTTTGATCTTATAACCGCAAATGAAATATGATCCCTGCCAAACCACTAGACCGCGCGATTTCTAATGTAAAATATCACGTAAGAATGGGTTTGACCGCTACCCCCAAAGTAAAAGTATGCAGAGATTTTCCCAATCCCCTTCCCCTCGAGACTGTTACGTAATTGATGAATGGCCCCTAAGAATTCACCGTATTTATTATTATTTTTTATTTATATTTTTTTATGCGCGAGTGTTGTTAGTTCAGATTTGTCAAATATAATCTTTGCAAGTATGGTTCCGTTCTCATAACTGTAATCCGGAGTGTGTCTTTCATTCTTCGAACTAGAGAAAACGATTGACAGGATGAAAGTGGTGATTGTGGTCAAGAAACGGGGAGACGTAATATTTTAAGTCTATCACAATCACGGAAATTAAATTGTGTGGTGCACAAAATCTGCGAGAAAAAACCATTGTTAAAAACAATTTGAGCAAAATTTAAACCTTTTCCTACGCTAAGTGTTTTCTCAGTTAAAATGTTTTCATGGTGGCATTAGGGTAGGTACACTGAAAGTAACCCTAATGCTCACTCTCGTTACCTTTGCTTTGATTTCATGCATGAAAAAATACAAAAATGATGGTTATTGTTGTATTGGGATGTGAGTTTGGGACTCTTACTGAATTTGAAATACGTAGGTTGATATAAAAAGAATTTTACAAGCAGAAGCATTTGAAACGTAAGCAATGCGGAGCGAATATTTCCACCCATGGGGGTTGACAGTTTGCGCTAGTTGCCCTACAGCGATTCGACGAGTAAGTGTAGCGTCAGTACGCAGAGACGTAAGAGCGACAGTAATGGCAAGACGTCCAGAAAATGGTCTCGCAAAGAGGGCGAGCCGTAATTCGATTCTTATGGGCCAAGAACGTGGCCGCATCCGAAATTCACAGACAAATCGTTGAGGTATACGGGGACAAAGCAATGAGTAGACAACAGGTAGCGTATTGGTGTCGTTCTTACCAAGCGGGCAGGAAGCAAGTGGAAAACCACAATATGGATCGTTCAAGTGGGAGCTCTGGAATCAACCCCCATACAGCTACGACTTGGTTTCCAGTGACTAAGTCCTTTTCCCGAAACTTATCCGGAACGTGGTTCACCACCGACGATGCACCGAGAAATGCCTCAAGGACCTGATCACTACCAAGCCGGGATAAACAAGTTGGTTGAACGTTCTGACAAATGTCTAAACAGGTTTGGCGATTATGTGGAAAAACGAAGGCCAGATGTGTCTCTTGATTCCCATTTGTATCTTGTTTCCATTGTTATTAAATACATTTTCATTTGCCTTGGAAACCTTTTTTTGGATCACCTTTCGTACTTTTCTTTTTTGTTGGACTCCTCATACTTTTTTTAGGATGTTTTAAAAAATAAAAAATAAAAAGAAAGAAAAATGAGATTAAGTGGTGATTACCAACACAGGGAAAAATGCCTTATATCCTGCTAAACAAGAGATTGTCGAGTTTGTAAATGAAAAATAAGTTTTTACCGACAAAAAGGAGAATGAAAAGTACCTGTCAGCGTTGTGGTTGATATGATCCTCTTCACAGTGAGGATACCCTACGCCAGGATGGTGATCTGTAACTAAAAAGAAAAACAAAATTTGATCAAAAGAAGAAAGCAATAAGGGTCAATCCGTGTCAAGTGATCCAAAATTTGAGAAATTTTTTCCCTCACCCTTTTGTATTTCTTTGAAATTTGGCTCATTGATTCTACCCTTTGAGGTAATCAAAAGTCCACATTTTTAGATTTTTATCTCTATTATTTTTTTATTTATGACACTTTGATTTTTCGGAAAACCCTCTTTCTTTCATGGATAGTAAACTTATTAAAAGTTGGTAAATGTTCTTCTTTAAAGCAAGGAAAAGCCCCCCCCCCCGCAGAACCACTTTTTTTTTCTTTTCAAAACTATTTTTAAAATGTAAAAAATAAATAAATTAATTAAAAAAAAAAACAAAATGAATGGAAAAGATAATAAAAACTGGTAAATGTTCTTCTTTAAAGCAAGACGAAATGCAATATCCCTTTCCCTCACCCACTCACACATACGATTAACACTATACTAGTATCACGTCTCACCTGATGCCTTTTTTTTTTCCAGACCAAGTGTTTCTTTTCATTCCGAAATTCACAAAGTGTACTTGATTATTCACCATCTTGAGAAGGTAAGTTATGATTCATTTCATGCCCTACCCCTACACCAACTTTCAATTTTGGATGAGGAAAGAACTAGTTTGCCCCAAGATCATAGCAAAATAGGAGTGTTTCCCCCGTGTTGTTCCATTCTTTTCACACTAAATTAAAAATAAATCTAAGTATCAGATCATATCTATCCGCATAAAACCAACTGTCTTTCTACAAAATTTGGAATAATTTCAGTTGTAAAGATGAGTAATGCAACGAGATCTATTTATACATATATTAAAAGCAGTAAAAAATCAAACAAATTTTGTTAGTTTGAGCATAACCTTCCATGTTGTTAAGCTTCATTCCATATTGCCCCCCTCCCCCTCTACCGTCCCATTTTCCAAAAGAAAAAAAAAAGTTGCAAATGAGTGGTTCTATTTGTTTGTTAAAGTTTTTCTGACTTTTAGTTTTTATGACCCTCCCCCCCCCATTTACAAGCCTTAGTCACTACTGATGTTTAGAAGCGTGCGTCCCAGTTTATTATTATTATAACTCATACGTGCCAGCTTTTTTTTTTGGAATACAGTTTTGAAAAAAAAAATGTATAAACAGTGGTCGTGTGGCGGGGGGGGGGGGGGGGTAATGATCTAAAAATTCATATCAGCTCATTCCAAGCATAGTCATGATCAATTACTACTTACTAGACCATCCCCAGTAAGAGAACTCCATATTTAACTAATTAAAATCTGAAAAATATCATTATTTCATAAGTCAAATTTTATTTAAAAATTCATAAAAATATCATCCCATTGAGATCCCAACTTGAAACTTTGCACAAAAAAAGTTAAAATACGCACAAATTTTTCAGAATTTTTTTAAAAAAATTCATTATACATTTTCTGAGAAATTCAAATTTAAAATTTAAATTTTATTTTTTTAAAATTAAAATTTTTCTGAAATTAGTCATGTTGCATATCCCATTAAACAGCAACTAATGTACTTTAAAATGCTTTTTACCAAATCTTTCTATCTATATTTGGTGCTGAGTTATCGTTCATTTTATGTTCAAGCGTCCATTAAAAAAAGAGGGTTTTTCGAAAAATCAAAGTGTCATAAATAAAAAAATGATAGAGATAAAAATCTAAAAATTTGGACTTTTTATAACCTCAAGGGGTACAATTGATGAGCCAAAATTCAAAGAAATACAAAAAGGTGAGGGAAAAAACTTTGGATTACTTGACATGGAATGACCCATAACCTATCTTATAATGAAAGTAAAACTTTATCATTTTAAGATAAGAAATACGTTTTAAACCATTACTTTCTTAGCAGATAATTTCTATTAAAAAGGAGTATTTTTTGTAAGAACTCAGAAAGGAACAAGAGTGACACGCGAAAGAAATTGAACCAAGTCCATTTTTTTCTGAAATCGTGTTCTGAGTTCACTTAGCTCTTTACACTGATATTCGTTCAGTGTGATAATGAACGAAGTTTTCAGTTCATCTGACTGTCAAAAAACTGCATGAGATCAGTTTAACTCTGGACAAATTGTAAACGGTTTCATTTTAAACTTGGACCAAGTTCAATTGATTTGATATTCATGGTATCTGGATATTTCTATCTGCCAAAAGACACTGAGTTTGGAGTCATGGAAAAAAATATTTAAACGAAGGCTGTTATTTACTGTCCAGATGATTGCATTGAAATAATGTAAAACTCCCTCATAAAAACATCATTGAGCCTAATTTTGAGCTCAACATGAGCTTAAATTTGATGATTTTCTTTTCTCTTCCAAGAGTTTATCGGAATCAATTATCAATAGAAAGTTAACAGGAGCCAATAACCTGTAAATTATTTTAATACTATCTGCGTCGTCCGGCTTTGCACGGTGTACCTCTAAAATAAAAGTTTTGTCAATTGCCGCGTGTCCAACAATAGTAGAAAAGATACAGGGAAAAAATGTAAGATTTCTCGTCAAAATAATGATTCTTAAATTTCGTAAAGGGCAAGTGAAAAACTTCCGAATAAGTTAAAAGAAACTTTCCATTAATACAACTAAAATCCTTGATTATCTTCCTTTGGGAATACAAAAAATTTTTTAAAAAAAGGAGAAAATTTAACCTTCGTGCAAAAGCAAGCATTTTGTTTATTCACAGTCGAGAAAAAAATGGCAACAAATTTTTCTTCTCAATGTGTTTATTCACACTAACTGATTTAAATTAAGCTCGTTCGCAAACAATAAATTTCCGATTTTATTTTGCTGTTCCATCATGATTAAAAATACTTATAACTTTTTCCCCGGTGATTTTATAGCCTTGTTTTTTTAATTCGAAGGATGTAAATCAACATTAGGAGTATTTTTCGCGGTCTTTTGAATAGGACCTGAATCAAGAAAATCAAATAATCACTTCGGGTAGAAAGAGCCATTTGATGTTAGGTTCTCATGTTTTCGAGATTTAATATTAAAATTCGAACAGTTCGGTTATATTTAGGCGTTCGAAAACCCTCCTGCGTATCTTCTCGTGTGCCAAAGAACCTCCCTGCGAAATTTGGTTGAGATCTGACATAAATTGTGGATTTGTATAGGGAACATACATACACACACACACACACACACACACACACACACACACACACAAATATATATATATATATATATATATATATATATATATATATACCCGGTATATATATATATATATATATATATATATATATATATATATATATACCCGGTATATATATATATATATATATATATATATATATATATATATATATATATACCGGGTGGCCCAGCGGGTAATGTTTGAAACAAAGTCCAATAGATGGCGCTAGGTGTAAGTGAGTGAAGGCAAACTTGGTGCGCATGCTCCGTTGAATGAGCAATTGTAAATATGATGTTCCTTCAGTGTGAGGTGCGCTTTAGCGTGTGATTCTCGTTAGTAAAAATGAACAAAAATATTCGACGGAAGTTCGCGTATTTATTGTGATGGCCAAATGTGATGAAAATGTGAAGACAGAGTTCAACGAGCATGGCAGAAGAAGTTCCACAATATGAATTGGCCAAACAAAAGGACTATGGAAAGGTGAATCATTTTGTGCGTTTGACGGTACAAATGTTTTCCTTTTTGCTTCCATGTTTTTCCGGAAAATGTGTTTCAATACTCTTCCCTGTAGACTGTATGCCAAGTTCAAACGTACTGAATCGGTGGAAGACGATAAAAAAGCTATGGCTACAGTTACCGCTACTGTGGTAACAGACGGTTTTTCGCTGCCGATAAGACCCGATCTGCAGAACCGCCTAGCTGCTGTCCTTGTTAAAGATGGCGGTAACTTCGAACCTCTATATCATTAATAGCCCAATATGTCCTTTCAATATAAGCCATTAAATTCTTCTCATGTCTCTTGTTTGTTTTTATTTTTTCATTTGTTTCAAACATTACCCGCCGGGCCACCCTGTATATTCTTTGTTTTATTTTTATTTAATCAACGACACCAGTTCACACGACGGCGCTTTTTTTTATATCACATTAAAATACAACAGGCAACTAACTCTCATTTGAAGCCAGTGGCGCCGACTCCATGGGGCTTGAGGGGGCCCGAGCCCCCTCAAAAATATTTTTGAGGGGGCAGAGCCCCCCCCCCCAATAAATCAAGAAAATTATAAGTTACATTATGCTTTCTAAAGTGTTGCGAATACTGTAAAAATTTGTCCCAGTGCGCGAACTTACGGGTCAAGTCTGTTGCCGGTGGGCAGCGCTGCGGCGCGCTCACCTAAGTGTTGCTGATCTGGAAAAATATATATGAAAGTTTGATTTGTGTATAAAATGGGAGGCGTGATAGTTTTGAATACTTTTGGGAATCGTGTTTAAAAGAAAACCTTCACAAAATGATGATCCTTCCCTTCCTCGGAATCGACGTGTACCAAAGAAGTATGAAAACAATGAAGGCAGCTCACCGCACACTTTCAAAATCCCAAAGGAAAACATTTGACTCGCGCTACTTATGCGAAATAGCTATAACACGATTTTTTCTCCAGGATTCAGACCTAACGCGAATTCCTCACCGCAACACGAAAATTCTCGGAAGGGAATCGTGGTGTGTTCGTATCAGCATT
Organism: Uloborus diversus; assembly: GCF_026930045.1. Classification (NCBI taxonomy): domain Eukaryota; kingdom Metazoa; phylum Arthropoda; class Arachnida; order Araneae; family Uloboridae; genus Uloborus; species Uloborus diversus. The sequence goes on along the minus strand of NC_072732.1, from coordinate 161,320,516 downwards.
GTTATTGGCTACTAAAAAATTTTTTTTCATGAATGTATCTTTATCCTTTTACCATCGCTGAGAGTAGAAGTTCCCTTTTCATTTTAAATGCGAAAGTTAATGAAATATAATGACATCTAAGAGCGCTGTTTCATCTAAAGTTTGTGAAGATAAAAAGAGAAAGTTTCATGACAATTAAAGAAAAGCTAGAGCTTCTTGAAAAGCTGATGGTCAACTAAAAAATGCGTTGAAGGTAGCACGAGAATTATGCAACATTCAAACAGCGTCCGCACATCACGTTCGCCACGTCAAGCGGACACACTTACGTTTTCCGAACAGGGGGAAGCATTCATACATTCGAACGCGCGTAAAGCACATGTCGATACTCTCACCCAATAGCGAGAGCGTGCTCATCTCGTGGAGACCAATGAAATGCGACTCCCAACTCGACGGACGTCAGAGCCGTCAGATATCTGGCTTCTAGGCACGTTGACGGATGACGCAAAATGCGGCTTGCTGTCATGGCAACGCCGGCCGAAAACTGGTTTTAGGGAGAAAAGTAGACGTCGGTGACGGATGTGCGGACGCAGTGTGAATGTTGCATTAGGTATGAGTGATTCTTCCGTACATACAATTACAAGTCAAGAAAAGGAAATCTGTAAAAATTCACCGAGTAGTGTCTTGCAAAAATTTATGAAAATGGAAACTACTCATGTATTGTGTACGAATATTATTAATTAATCGACTGTACAGTACAACTAAAGGTGCATTTGCTTTTCTTACTATATACTGTGTCTACCGTATACCGGTTTATTTTTTCTTTCTTTCCCATTAATCATTGATTTTGTACATCGTACAGTATTTTATGTTGAATAAACCGTTTTTTTTTTAAATACAAGTAAACATTCAGTTCTTTATGTAAGAGACAGTAATGTACAGTTAGTTAAGAGATGGTTTTTAACAGTTTGAGGGGGTGTTTACAAGTGTCTAAAATAATTGGGTACGTTTATAAAAAATTTTACACATACCCTTTTCCACAACGCGAAAATTCGACCTACGCGAGAGGTCTTGGAATGCATCCCTCGCGTAAGACGGGAGTTGACTGTACTACAAGGCAATATACATTGAGGTTTGTAAAATGGTGCAATTTTGCATTATTGGGCGATTTACATCAACTGGACGCACACAGGTCATTGCTGTTGAACAAGAGTGCTTGCTTTTATTAAACAGAGGTGAAAGAGAAGAGAACATTTTGAAAAATCAACTGAGTTTTTCAAAAATGACCTAGACATTGAGAGACTGCGTTTACACTTGAATATGTTAGCGGATGTCACTAATGTAAAAACAACTGGTCTTAAAAAGCATGCGTAAATTAAATTTCCTTTTTACAAAAATACTGTGTGTGTTTGTATTTATTTCTTCCGTTTTTCGAAGCCAAAAAATATGTGTCGGGCTTGTCGAGTTTTCGAGGTTCTAATGTTGATTATATGATTTTAAAAAACTTTAAAACTCACTATTTTTCATCTCAAATTTAGAAAATTTCCTGCGGCATGCCCCCTTTCCCCCGATATTTTTATGCTCTTCAATGCAAGTCAAGCGCCCTACCTTTTCCATGCCTAGCTACGGCACTGCATGACTCCCCATAAAATAGAACAAAAAAATGTCTCTTACTAAGACAAGTGACATGATCTAGTTGAACCAGAAAAATTTGTATACCAATTTTTGGATTGTTTTACTTTGAAAACGCCATGCCACATACTGTTTGTTTTTTAAATTATACACACCAGAAAATATGTAAATTGGCATTTTCAAGGCACAACAATCGACCTTTATGGGGGGGGGGGGATATCCATGGGATTACATAACCCCCTAAACCCCCGGTGATGACTGGGCCAGCCCCCCCAATGATTTTTGCAAGTCGGCGCCCCTGTTTGAAGGTTAATAACACAAGCAGAACAACTGAATATACAAATTTTGACTTCATTAACTGCTTCATAAAACCACAATGTTTAAAATTTCCTAGATTAAAATATAAAAATTAGAAAATTCATTAAAAATATCCGCGTAAACGTGCCCCGGTCTACCCTACCTATTTCAAGGAAAAAAGAAAAAAATAGGTGTGTGGCTCTCCTCGGCTTTATTTTAGTTGTTTTAGAGAAAAATGATGAGGCAGATCCCCCCCCCCCTTCCGTCGGCATGGGTAGTCAGATCAGTAATCAACCGCACCCTCCTTGGCAAAACAATAATTTTTGGATCCGCCCTTGATGAAAATACTGGTATATTCAAAATAAAAACATACAGCAAAGGAAATATAATTTTGAAAATTAGCTCGCATATTTTTCTTCATTTTCAATAAAAAAAATAGCCGGAGTGAAATTTGAGTTAATATTCTAGCAGGGATTATATGCTTCGAAACAAGCTATACATTTTGTCCTTTATTCATCATGTATTTATATCGAAAGACAATGTCTAGAAATAGAGACCAGGAAAAAGAGGAAGTATTTTTTTTATGGAGGCAGAAGCACGTTTATTCTGACGAAAGACATGCCTGCAGTTTTCTGTTACACATTTTCTTGGCGGAAGAATAGTTGAGCACTAAACCTCTTGCTTTTTAGCAGTAAAAGAAAAAAAAAAACTGTTGAACATAAACATCACAACAAAGTCGGCATTCAGACTAGAAGCAGACTGCAACTTATTTTAGTATGTTCCTTTCGACCTTCAAAGTGCAATCTGTGAGATTAACTGAAATCACTTCCTGTCTGTCCAAAACATGTTGCGATAATATTTTCCGTCGAATGTTTGAGAAAGTTCTGAAGAGCAAAATAACTGCGAGCGTTACATTATAAAGAAATAAATGAAGCATTTCATGAATAATATTAGCATTTATTAACTTCACACGAGTGTAAATTTCGTTTTGCAAAAAGTAGTTTACGAAAGTTGCTATGGGTCAATTTAGACAAGTGATAAAATTAAAAAAGAAACTCATTCTTTACGAGCAAGAATTCAATGAATATTTTCGTAATTTCAAACAATTCAAACAAGCTAGTTTTTAATTACTCTTCATTTAAATGTGTTTCAATATTTTGGAAAACATATAAAAATTACTTTATTTCAATAACACTGGATATCTTAATTATGTTTTTAACTCCGTATTCATTTATTTATTATTTTATACAGAAACAGTGATTGAAAATATAAAAGCGTGTTTGCTTCTTTGAATTAATGAACCATTCTCTCCTGGAATAAAAATTAATTAAATGCAGAAGAGAAATATTTGTCTTATGACAGTAATTTCCGTTTCCTTTTTGGCAACAGTGGAGTACTTTTGCTGCTATTGAGTGAAGCTAAAACACACGAGCGCATTAAAAAGAATTAAAGCGTCAGATATTAAAAGAATATTTATATGCATTATTAATGGCTGTATATCTTCTGGAGTTTCATTCTTTATTGTAATCGGGACATCATAAATGTCAAAAAGAATTTATAGGCTAATCAATAGAAGTGAATTTATTATTCTGCTTGCAGAAGAATATGGTTATTTTATTAATACTCGATGCCAGTAAAAGGCTTTGCACGTAATTACCGAAAGAGAAAAATAAACAAAGAAACGTATTGCGAAATTACTGCAAAAATATATCATCACAGTAACTGAAAACAGAAAGCAAAACATTAAATACTGAAAGTAGAGAAATTATTTTAAAAGTAAATTAAGACTAATGCATTAAATAGATCAGAGTGCAATAAATTTATTGATAAGTGATTTGCATTTTGTTGTAAGAAATTTTTGTGCTGCGAAAGTTTATAAAACGATTTGTTAAATACTTATTACTGTAAATTATCCGCGTACTTAAAATGAAGATGAACCTCAACCATAGCATTATGTATATACATCGAGTGCACAGAATTTGAAAGCTTTTTTTTTTCCAGCAATGTTTAACTCGTACATTAACATATTTAATTAGTTGCTAGCTAACAATATTTCTTTACGATGTAATGGATGCTTTGTAATTTTTATTTTCTTGTCTGTGTTAATTTTGCAAATATATATATATATATATATATATATATATAATATTTAAATTATTTTAAAAATAAGAAAATTTAATTTAAAAATTTTATTTGAAAGTAAGACAGTACGTACATTTTAACTCATTCCTGCAACATTAATACTTAAATTGAGTTACTTTTAAACTACATGAAAGCATGAATTTGGAGTCACTTGGAAGCTCTTAAATTAGAAGTCATGAATAATGAAAAATAAATAAACAAATAAATAAATAAAATTAAAAAAAAAATTTTTTTAGGTGTTAGGGTACAAACTCTCCTTAACAGACTAATAATTTTACGTCGCACATTTGGTGACCATATGCATGCTTCCAAGGTGGCCACCTTATGAAAAAACTATGTCAGAAAGGTAATTGTCGGCAATTTCCTGCATTATTATATTTTTTAACGTTGTACATTGCTCTGCTATCTTTAAAAAAACAATCAGAACTAGTTACGTTATTTCAGCCTTGGATAAGAAAAAAAAAACTTTTTTTGGATTTTTCCTTTTAATTTTCTGGTAATTGTTTTTTTTTTTCATTATCAGAAGCAATAATGGAATGTAATTGTTTGACATTCCATTATTGCTTCTGATAGCAAAACTACTTAACTGATAAGTGTTCTTCACATTTAATAAGAGATTTCAACACATGGACCACTGTTGGAACTTTATGCTCCAAAGATAGTCTCCAAGTTACAATTTTGAAATCGCATTTAAAAATTTCTTTCATTTTTTTTTACAGTACACTTGAACTAGATTTGTGTTAGAGATAATAATAGAATTCATCATGGAAATATTATGTCCAATGCACACAAACCGGAAATTTATGAAAAACCATTGGAGCTGAAAGATTGCCTCCTTCAGCTCACTTATGTTACGTGTACGATTAAGGTACAATGGATAGGAAAAAAAAATAATATTTGCCTTTTGACTACAAACGCGGGGAATAAAAATAAAATATTTTACTTTCGTAGGTTGCAGTATTTGAAAGAGTGTGTATCGGTATGATAAGAAAGGTGCTAAATGAAACTGCAATGACAAATTCAAGCAATTTGGTAATATATTTGAAATCTCGAAATCTCAAAAATTCTGTATACAAAAAGAAAAAAAAATTGTTAAGAATATAAAAATATCTTTAAGTCATAAAAACGTCTTTGAAGTTCCTTTCATAAAAGAAAACCAGCATTTGTAAAAGAATGACAAATTAAATAAAAACTTTTCATTCACTAAATTAAACACATAATGGGCACTTGTTTTTATCCATTCCATCGATTAAATGCTTCTGTCTTTTCTTTCGGCCCGCTTTAGTCGAAATTAGACAAGCCCTTTCTTTTGAACAATACGATTAAAAGAAAAAGTTCAAAGCGATTTTTTGTCTCGACCATTGCCTTTCTACTGTAATGACTTCAACCGATACAAAAAAGAACAAAACACAGAGAGGTCTTTAGCGCAAATCATTGCGTTTGGCTCCTGGTATCTGTAATCAAGGCCTCAAGGCACCCTTGTTGATAAATGGGACGCGCCCACATTCTAAAATTAAATCTGATGGGCCCTAAACACGTCCTAGGGTTAATTTCCGCCAAGATTTATCATCGAATCCTTTACTTTAAATGACCCACTTAAAGAGGCTTGAAGCTTCTTGGATTTTGTAGAGTTCTGCCAAAGACTGCCCTGATGGCTTTCTGTTAATTTCGTTCCACGAGGTGTACCAGGGGAACTATCTCTTTTTCTTCGGAAGGAGTCTCTGAAGAATGAAGATGAGACAAGTCCTGAAAAGCCAATTTCGCCAGTTATTGTCTCCGGCTGCGGAAACTGTTCCATAAAACCGGTCAACATGCAGGAAGTTTTAAGAGTACACAAAGGGGAAGTTAGTGTTTTGAACTTCGGGGATAATTTAGTGGGCTTGTGAAGAGCTTTGACAGGAAAGATTTATGGGCGGGTGATAGATAACAGGAAAATACAGGCATAGATATCGCCCGGCTCATTTAGCAGAAAAGAGATGCTTTTAAAGGAATTTATGGCTGACAAATTAGGAGCAAAACTATGAGAGAATTATTTATTCCCTCGTTATAATTTGCATGAGTTAAGCGATAATGGTGCAAAATGTTAAACCGTTAGGATATATTGAAAGAGGAGTGAACAAATACCCATGTGTTAATTTTTCATCAGTCTGACTTTGAACACTTTCCCTAGCCACCGCATAGCCCGGACCTTAACCTCATAGAAAATGTGCGAGATATGGTGGAAAGATACATCCGACAGTGCTTTCCTCTTCTATCTAATTTACAAGATCTAAAAAGCTGCATAGCCAGTGCACGGTATTCACTGGATGTAAATGCAGAAGCTTCTGGAATCAATGCCCAAAGAAACCAGAGCAGTTATCTGTACAAAAGGTTGTTCAATAAAATATTGATCTAATTCATTGGCCAGTGAGTGTATTTTTCTATTTGGAGACAAATGCTAGGGAAAACGATCCACATGTCGAGTTATTTTATTATTTTGAAATAAAAGTCCAGTCAAGTCACGTTCAAAATGTCAATTCAGGATTTCTCACCCTGATGTTCATTTCACATTACATTTATTCTCAATCTTCCAAAACTTTTTTCTCAAAAACATTTACACACATCTGATGAAGTAATCATTTTGGCATTTATTTCTGAAATACCATATTAGATAGAAAAGCCGAATCTAAAAGTGGTAATTTAAGAGATTTTTTCAGGTGATATCCGGAATTTATCGTTTAGTCATTGTCAGCTTCCTTCTGAACATTAGCAGCCGTATCTAAAATGTTTTTTGAGTTACAAAAACGGAAAGAAAACTTTCTTTCAAGGAGTACAATAGGAGGGAAAAAAACTCCACATCGTCGGAACTTTGAAACCAATGGGGAGGCATTAGGGACCTTATTTTTCTCTTCCTTTTTTTTCTCTTCCGTTAAATCACATTTCGAACTACAATGCTCGGAACTTTGCTGGAAGAACAGAGCCCATTAACAGTGCTTCAAGGAAACAAAGTACCTCATCCATTCCGGTTTGAAAATACAATGAATAAAGAAGTAAATAGCAGAAGCTTCCGAAAGGAAGATCTTGAGGGATTTCAGAAAAGTCATCTATATTTATTTTGGCCCGCACAGAAATGGTGGAGGTCTCAGCGTTTTGCAGTGGTATTCAGGCACGAAATAAAATTTAAATTTGTGCTCCTGTAAAATATCGTATGAGGAGCACAATATTTACATTTGGGCGTCAGGGAAGCAGAGACTTTTGCGTCTGTCTTTCCCAAAAAACCTATGGTTAACAGCGATATATCTTCAACTGCTCAAACAAAGGAAACATGCGGGAAAAAGAAGAAATCGGATCAATACATTTTTTTCTTGCATCGTTGAATCTACGTAATATCCCTATTAATTATTTTTTGAAGAAAAAAGTATTTGTGATACAAGATTTTTTTTTGAGTTTTGTTTTCTTTAGCTTTTATTCCCTCTTTTTTTCATATTTTACCCCGTACATCTTTTACTGTTTTTTAAACATATATTAAATCTGTTTCACTGTTTTACTTCATATTTGACGTGATATTTCATTTCCTTTTACAGGTGATTTGTGCTTTAAGGTTCCAAACGTAACTAAACTTAGGCAGAGTATTAATTATCATTAATACTCGGAAGTAATAAAAGCTAAATCCAAGCTTATTATTGATATACCATTTAATACTAGTATAAAAATGTTTTCTCTTATTGAATAAATTTACTGGGTAAATATATTGGATGAAGAAAGGTAAACCGAACTCATAAATAAATATATCGCGTAAACTACCATATAGCTTGCCGCCTTAGTTATTTATGGATTATTGATTAGATAATAGAAAGACAATGTTGATATATCGGAAAGTAAGCTCGTTCAGTTCAGGAAATAACTTCTTGTTAAATCTTAACTTAAAAATTGATAAAATTTTTAAAGCTCATCCTATTTTGTGTCTATTTTACACGTCACCTAAATGTTTTCAATGGCGATTTATCTTGTTAAAACTGCACTCCATTCTTTTTCATAATTATTCTATAACAATTTTTTTTCTTTACAGAAATATTTGAAAGCATCATGTTTAAATAATATATTATGAAAATGTTACTATAATGTGTTTCTGTATAAATGCATTTATTTAAAATTGCCCGAGTTCACCTAACAAAAGTAAAATTGAAATATGTAACTTTTATTAAGTTTACGATAATTATTTTAAATCATATTGGAATTTTTATTTGATTAGCATTTACAGTTGCATGCAGTATAAATGTGAGTAGAATCATGGTCAGACATAAAGGAAAAAATGTTCGAATTTGTAAAAAAAGGGAGATTTTATTAATATTCTTTTAATGAAAAATGTGTCACATTTCTGTACAGCAACTGGGATTTTTTAGGCAAAAAATTTGTTTATTAAACGTTTTGAAATTAAATATAAATTGATTATGCTCAGGGCAAAAATGTCTGCTTTTTTCCTAAATGACCCAGATACATATAGCGTAGTGTAGCCATAGTGAAACAAACAAAAAAAAAAGTTTTATTGCGTCGGAAACAGGATTTTCCTGCAATTTAGCATAGTAATGTTCTAAATTATTGCACGCTATGAGAACTAATTTGGAAAAAAAAAATACACAATTATGAAAAACATCTTTGAAAACAAATATATAATTTCGCGTTGTGTAATGAGGTACTAGGTTTGTTAATCTTTTTCATCCGTAAAGTGTAGGTCAAAAAGACTAAAGATTGAAAAAAAAAAGTTTTTTTCCAATAGCGTTTAAAAAATAAATCCAGTAATAGTAAAGCCTTTCTATTTTTCTTCCACTTGCCTTTCAGTTTGCCAATTAAGTATTATATATGGAGTTAGAGACTAATTAATCACTTTAAAAACCCAGTATATGTGGAAAGAAAAATCTATACGGTTTATAAAGAGCCATTATCCGTTTTCAATATCGTTGAGTGAAAAAATATATACCATGATCATTACTTATTTATATTTCAGTACTAATTATCTCTAAAGCAACGACTGGAGAAAAATGGTCTGGGACTTAAGAGGACGGATTATTGTTCGGCTAAATTAAAGATGTTGGCTGTCTCATTTTAGAATGGTTAAAGAAATATTTAAGAGCTTCTCTTTCAATGTCTAAAACAATTTGTTGAAAACGGGATAGATTTTGCTTGTAAAGCAGCGATTATTTTAAAATTAGAAAGTCGCCCGACAAGATATGACGGGTTAAAATTGCTTCTACATTTGAACAAAGTAATTGCCCGTTTGTTGATATTTTGGTAGTTGAAATTTTAACCCTAACTCCAGTGGATCAACCCTAAACTCCAGTAGATAGCGTTCACTGTTGACCGCTTTTTCGTTTCTTCATTCCCCTGAAATGACAATTTTAACAGTAAAACAGTTAAGCCTCCTTATCCAGTTCAGCCTTGTCACAATAAAGCATTACCCTGTATGTTAAACATTACCAAAATATAGTATCAAATTATCATGCCGTGGCGCGAGTTTCATTTTTGATGACGTCACGAGCGTTACTCTATCATTCACTATTATATATATATATGAGGATTATGTTATACTGTATAAATAATAATTATGTTACACACAGATATTTTCCAAATGTATGTTGCGTGCATAGGTGGTAAATCTGTAATGCAAAGATTTTTTTAGATCTCTCCTTTATTATGTGCGTAAGCGTAATTCTAATTCTGCACTTATATGGTTGGGAGAAAAAAAAACGAAGTTCGAAGCACAAATGCTATTAAATATTAAACTGTAAGAAATAACACAAAGTTGTGTTAGCATACATCAGTGGCAGGACTAAATAAGAAATATTTTCGAGGCTTTTACACATGTTAAAAAAAATTGATACATTTAATGAAAGAAAAATATACCAAGTTTTTATCAATTATAAATCTTTAATGTGTCAGCCTTTTGCAACACAAAAAATCATTGAATCTCTATCTCAGTTCTTTGCATACATTTTGTATTATTTACCTATCAATGGCTCGTAAAAAAAGCGCAGCACAGTTTTGTAATATCCCGTGTAAAGCATTAGCTATCCTGCTCAACTAAGTTCTTGAAGTTCTAGAATGTTTTTGGCATAGGTCTTAAACGCAACTCCATAAGAAGAAATCAAATGACATGTCGAACGGAGTGAATTATGAATTATAAGATTAGATTTGTGCTTGGAACAAAAGGCATACACATTGCGCATTTGTATTATTCTTTTTAGAAGCTACATTTTTATTCAATTTTGTATTTTTATTATTATTTTTATCTGTAATAGTTTTGAAGACTTTAAAATTTAAAATACCAGTCCCTTTTGGGCGAACATTGTATTATTTAAACAACAGCATTTTAATGTAGAGTTATATTTTTATTATTCAATTGTGAATAAGACTGGAAATTCAAACTCTAATCGTGCATTTAAATGTCTTTTTGTGCTGCCAGATTTTCACATGCATTAAAGTTTTAGTATTATAAGAACTTTTACTTTATATAGGAATGAATGTCTAATTTTAGAACACACCCAATTACAAAGTAGCGATAGATTAAAGAATCGACAATAAAGAGATTTCCTCTTTTGGCGTCAAAGTCAGAACTATTTTCTGAAGTTGTAAGCAGTGGTCTTTACAGGTTGTTTCTAGTGTCGATTAGCCACGGATCATAATTTTATATAAGTCCGCATTAATATGCATAGGGTTTGATCGAAACTTATGTACGTTACTTTCGCATACGTAGGTCGCCATATTGTGTTGGAAACTAATTTCGTAAAAAAGCTATTTTATTGAAAGTTATTATCGCATATTATTTACACAATACTCATCATAAGAGCATCAATCAGTAGCAAAGTAAATAGCCCTAGCATTTGTCGTTGCTTGCATCATTTAAAAAAAGAATAGTAACGAGCTGATGTGTGCATCACATGACTTCCTTTTTCTCCAATTTAATGTCATTTTCCCATTATTGGCAGTTTTAATGTGATTCAAAAGTTTACTCTCTAAATAACAACAGTGGCCAAATTGAAACCAGATTAAAAAAAAAAAATAAAAAATAAAAAAATCGCCAAATTTGTCGCTAACTTGGCGACCAAAAGACTGGTGATATATCGCTAAGCGTCCGCCAAATTATAACACCACTTGAGTTTATATCGAATTTAACAATGATTTCCCCCCAAAAAGGGGCAAAATACCCCCTTTAAAGCATCCGAATGCAACCAAAAAAAGAGGTGCACAGCTAAACCCCACTAGGAGTGTACGTACCAAATTTCAACTTTCTAGGACATTCCATTCTCGAGTTATGTGACATACATACATACATACACACATACGCACCTACACACGTACATACAGACGTCACGAGAAAAGTCGTTGTAATTAACTCGGGGATCGTCAAAATGGATATTTCGGGTGTCTGTACGTTCCTAGGCATATATCCACGTGGGATTGAGTTAAAAAAAAAAAAAAAAAAAAAAACTCAACATTCATTCGGGGGTGAGTAAAATGGAAATTAAGGTCGATTTTTTTGAGTGAAATTTTTTTCGCGAATACAATACTTCCTTTTTTGTAAAAGGAAGTAAAAATGCAACAAGGAAAAAGATTCTTGCTTTAATTCCAATTTCTTATAGAACGTTGCTACGATTTCAAATGCCACTGATATAAACTGCTGTTATGTTTTCAACCCACAGAAGATATACAGCAAGAGTTGTCAACAAAGCCACGGACCCATTTGTCTTCTTGTTGCACACGACACCAAACAACCAACCATGTTTTCCACCCCACTGATATAGATTATTATTATTTCATACTCCACTGCGACAGGGTGCTACTAGAGCTTACCACCCAACTTAATAGATTGTTGTTATAGTTTACAACTAATGATATATATTGCTGCTTTAGTTTCAAACTCCATTAACTTACATAGTTTTATTGGTTTATCACACCAAAGTATGGATTGTTTCTACCGTTTCATTCCTCATTGCTAATGATTTTTTCTATGGTTCCTCATTAAGAATCTACAGTCCTCCTGTTTCAATTTCCGCCATCGTGAAAGCAACTAATCGTCCTTCTGCAGACATATTTTTAATAAAGAAATAAATGAAACCCTATCAGGAAACAGTAGATCTTGTTCACCAAACTATTCGGAAGTAACAAAGTTTAAGTTCGTGTTTTTTAGCCGGAGCTTTGGTAAAACTACAAACTAATTCCAAATACGTCGCTATGGTATGGACTGCAATATAACCATTGTCTAGGATCATCAGTCTTGAGGTATAGCAGAGATGAAAGTAATAAACCTCTCATAGAAGCCGAGATTAACTCTGTGCTGAACTTTTCTGAACAGATGATCCAAAACGGAACTGAAACTGAAGTCTCTGAAAGCTGTAAGATCGTTTTGTCACTTGATTGTATCTATAATTGTTTATGTGAGTAGAAAATCTGGAACATCGGGGTTCCTCACTACTTTATTCGGTATATTATCAGCATAAATGTTACCTCACTATTTTATCAGTATTTACCACTTATCAGCATAAATGTGATGTAGCTAAGAACGTAGGACATGCATAGTGTATATGTATTTTGATTAGTAAGTAGATTGGGATTTTTTCCTAAAATAGAAACGATACTCTATCATATAGTGCATCATGGTTGAAAACTTAATTAAAACTGAAGCTATTTCTTACTTTCAAACGGGATCGAATTACCATGTTAAGCATTGATCTGACTGTATTTCTATTCCAAAACTACTGAGTTTGCCTTGATATATTTTAAAATAAACCAATACTCTAAATTATTTGATAAAAAATGAACGTATTTCTTTTACTGATAAACTTCATCCACAGCTTACTGATTAAGTTACTTTTCTAGTGAACCCAGAATTGAAAGACCGATATCTCTACGGGAAAAGTATTCGCGTTTGTCTGGTGTCGAGGAGGATTTTTCCTTTGAGAGAATCAATGACCTGCCCATGTGCTCCCTTTTCCCGCTGATTCAGAAGAAAATGCTTGGATGTGTTTAAGAGAAGATCTACGCAACATACATATGCGTATTTTTTGCTGTCTAGATAAGGCATTGGGAGAGCCCTTTCTTGAAAGGACTTGGGAGCAACTCGAGTGGATTGGTCTGGTCAATGTCAATCATGATCAAGGAATTTAAACGACTTCTTTCCATTTTCATTTCAGTTTCTCGGTTTTCGGGGATTTCGCAAGAGAATCTGTCAGTATATTTGTCTGTTTGCTTATAAAGAAATGTATATATTTGCATGTGAAGAGAACTCAAGGCTAAAGTTTTTACTAATGAAAAAGTGAGTTAAACAATATTTCTGCTGATAAATCTTACCTAAGTTTTAAACACTTTGTCAAAAGACAATGGTGAAAATCTAACGCTGTGTAATCTGTTTTCTTCTGGGTTTTAAGCTAGGTTTTAAAAAGGAAAATCGCGGTTTAGTTCCAACAACATTCGTTTGCTTCATACCCTGGTAATAAGCATTAAACATAACAATTTACAGCAGTTGTTTAAGCTTTAGCGCATAGTAATGTAGAAACAAGAAAAATGTATATAAATATACGTTTGTTTAAGAATCCCGTTATACGAATGAGAACAAAAGGTATGAGAAAGTTATTTGTCCAGTAGTTTAAATCAAAGATATACGTTCTAAATGAGTAAGCCATTTTTGTACAAAATTTGTAAGAAAAAGTCTATCATCAGTGTGAAGTTCTTCATAGACAAGATTGAATTTAACGATATTTTTGCAAAAATTTTGATATGAAAATATTTTATTATTAGTCCCATATATATATATATATATATATATATATATATATATATATATATATATGTGGGTGGAGTGAAAGTATAGGCAAAAATTTTTTTTTTCTAAATTCAACTTCTAATAGCGCGAAAAAGTTGTAGTTTGGTTCCACAAAGAAAGGGCTAAAATATTTTTTCTCTACCTTTCCATCTTGAGGGTCCGCTTTGACCTTTTGAAGTTTACAAAATTTACTCTTTTTTCTTAAAATTCCACTTTTAATGCCAGTAATTTCTATTTTAGATGCTCAATTTTTGGTGGAGGGAAAGAATTGTGACTGGGTATCATAAAGAATAGGGAAAAATTATTTTAATTTTACTTTTTAGTTCTGTGGGTCGCTTTGACCTTGCATTTCAAAAACTTGCTTTTGTTTTGTAGTGAATTAACCGCAACTTCGTTTTTTCTGTACTTAATTTAAAAAGTTAAAAAAATATTATTTGATACTATAAACTTAGAATTCATATATTTATATCCTAGATTTCATTTTAAATATCTGCTTTTACTTTTTTTTCTTGAAAAATCTTACTTTTTTAACTGCAGTTTTTATAAGCCATTTCTCTTTTCCGTAAATCAACTGTAAATGTCACGGTAGAATTCCAATATCACTACATGAGGGAAAACACTTTAATCTTGCCTATTTATTTACTTCAAGGGAGGCCCTTGAAAGCCGTTACTTTTAGTCTCTGCGTATAGGGTACTTCGCCTCCCTCTCATTCTAAGCTTGAGGAATGAATTCGTCCAAAGCCATATGGCACCTGTTTCGCATGTCATCTGAGAAAATATAAGCAATCACATTGCTTAGCTGAGATTATGCCTTGCCTACATAGTCGAACATTTGTTTTTCTCGAATGAGTATGTGAGCAGTTGAGTGTCGTTTTGTTAGTCGAGTTGTAAGGAAAAGGCTACTAGTAGCAAAATTAAAACGAGAACTAAATTAAAGTGTCCTGTGTTTGGAATACCCAAAGAGTTGAGTAAGCTAGTTTTCCCCACGTATGAAGACATGATGAAACACTATTTGCATGTTCGGAACTATTTAAAGACAGATGAAATAACGAAAGAACCAACGGTAGCTGAAGTCTCAGAGGCAGTAACTTTACAAATCGAAGAACTGTGGAAGAAATCTTCATTACCTATAATTACTCACACTCGTGTTCTTCAACTCATTCGTTCATACAATACCAAGTACAAAGAATTATTAAAATCTATACGAAAACAAAAAAACTGAACGACATCTGGTCAAAATAAAAGCATTCGCTGAGGATGCGAAACAAAAATTATTTGATATCTCGTCTTGTAAATGTAAATTTTCCTCTTGTAGTTGTGAAAAGTCCCGCAAAGTTACTGTGGAAGAAAATGCGTTTCTTCACGACCAAAGAACTGTTAGAAAAATGATCATAAGTTCTGTTAACTGCAACAAAAAGACTTCGACGGAAGGCAGAGAGAAACTCAAAAGACAATGCTCGCTTTTCTAAAGTTGCAAAACAAACTGAAAGTGAAACACCTATGATTTTAGAATCAACTTCAAGTTCATCAGAAATGGACATAAATGACGAAATTTTCCAGGCTTCTACTTCAAATTTTAGAGCAAAAGTGAAGGAGACACCATGTTCCACGAAGCTACCACCCAACTCTCAACAAATGCGAGTTCCTTTACCAACATTGGTAAGGGAATGTGACCGATACGGTGTTTCAGATAGAGCTGCGGCATCAATAGTAAGTGCTGTGCTTCAAGATGTGAGTTTGATTAAAGAACAAGATTCTTCATGCGTGATATATCGCAGCAAAATCATTCGAGAGAAACAGAAGAAAAGGAGAAAGGTACTGGTACAAGAGACGGAAACTTCGAGAAGTCTTCGTGCATTGTGTTTCGATAGCAGAAAGGATAAAACGTTACAAATTGCAAGCTTAGATGGCAAAAAATACCGTAAAACAGTAGTTGAAGAGCATGTTACTTTGCTTCAAGAACCTGGATCTAAGTACCTTAGCCATGTGACTTCAGCCAGTTGCACAGCGATGAACATCACCAGAAGTATAACTGACTAACAAGCAATAACATTTTAGTTGATAATTGTGTAGCTGCTGGATGTGATGGAACCAACGTAAATACTGGAAGAAAGG
The DNA here is from genome assembly GCF_026930045.1 of Uloborus diversus. Taxonomy (NCBI): domain Eukaryota; kingdom Metazoa; phylum Arthropoda; class Arachnida; order Araneae; family Uloboridae; genus Uloborus; species Uloborus diversus. Next base: position 161,304,558 of record NC_072732.1, on the reverse strand, counting down.
GAGGTGTAATACGGCTTCTCGAAGTTCATTTCAAGAAACCGTTGCAATGGTTAGTATGCCAACTTCATTCTAACGAACTTCCCTTACGACATCTTTTGAAACACTTAGATGGTAAAACAGAAGGTCCACGCGCATTCTGTGGAATCATTGGTAAAGCATTGGATGGATGTGAACAGTTGCCAGTTGTAACGTTTGAACCGATTCAGGTTAATCTTCCGAATATAAACAGAAATGAGTTGATCACTGATCAACAGTACTTATTTGATGTTTGTAAAGCTGTAGCTAGCGGTCAGTGCTCTGAAAATTTGTCTAAACGAGAACCTGGATGGTTAACGACGGCAAATAGAATATTACGGCTGTACATGACAACTGACAGTCCGTCGCAGAACTTATACACATTAGCAGAATATGTTATGAAAGTGTATGCACCAATGTGGTTTACCATTAAGATTAACCACTCTTACAAAGATGATTCTAAAAACCTCTTTGAAATAATCAGAAAATCACGTTATCTGTCTTCTGAATTAAAAGCTGTAATCGATCCTGTGATTCAGCGCAATGGTTACTTTGGGAATCCGGAAAACATATTGATAGCGATGATCACAGATGATCGACACTGTGTCAGAGAACTTGGTTTGCATCGAATTATGAATGCAAGATCTATGACACCGATTGGATTGTGGAAATTTACAATTCCAGAGTTTAATTTTGATGCTGAAGACTACCATGAACTCATCGATTGGCAAAATTGGGAACACACGGAGCCGCCATTTACAAGTGGAATTCTAGATAAGGATTTGAAAGAAATGGTGCTTGATGGCGTACCTTCTGAATTGTTTGGTTTTCATAGCCTCCCATGTCACACTCAAGCAGTGGAACGATGCGTTAAATTAGTCACAGAAGCATCATCTATGGTTTGTGGTGTAAGCAAGAGAGAAGAATTAATTAGAGTAAGATTAGAATCCAGAAAACTTATGCCGCAATATAACACTAAGTCTGAATATTGTCAGTCATAAAACTGATCTCCAAGCCAACTTTTCCGCCAAACTATGCTTCCTTGTTTGTAGTGTGCGGATTATAGTTTGAATTTGAAGGAACAACAATTTGAGAATTCATTTAGTAACTTCTTTAGTTTTGCTGTGTAATTTCTGTGACTGTAAAAAGTTGGATTGATAATTTCATACTTTTATGTTTAAATTTTGTAATCTATCGTATGTAAAAATCACATTTTGGTGCAAAGTCACATTTTTCAAGCAGAGAATCTTTTAAGTCAAAAATGCTTTTACTTGTTAGTTTTTTTATAATGTTTAGTTTTATATAAATAATTATTGATGCATATTAAAGCTAATCTTTTTAAAGGCATAACTTTTAATACATTTTTCTCAGTATGCTAAGTATTGTAATGTTACTTAATTTTAACTCGATATTGGGTGATTTTAAGGTATATGATATTTAGTATATTTTATTATTTAAATATTTGAGTTTGGTATGTAATTTACACAAACGGTCAACTTTGGAGTGCTTTTTCATCATTTTGGAAAATTTTTGACTTTAATGGAATCATTAGAATTTGTATCAGTTTTGATGCAATGATGGTCGATTTAAGGTTCGAGTTGACCCTCAAAATATTTTTTGTTATAAAAATGCTTTTGCATGATAAATTATCTATACAAGAGGAAACTTTTCAGCCCTATTACTTAGCTTTAATCAAATTTTGATTTTTTATGAACCTATTACAACTTTTGTCAGTTTAGAGTAAATAATGATCAATTCCAAGACAGGAGCGGACCCTCAAGATATTATTTGTCATAAAACTGTTTTTGCATGACAAAATATCTATACAAAAGGCAAATTTCCGCGCTATTGCTTAGATTTTAAAAGATTTTGATTTTTGAGGAAATTTTTATAACTTTTGTCCGTTTTGATGCAATAATGGTCCATTTCAAAGCAAAAGCGGACCCTCAAGAATTTTTTTGTTTAAAAAATGCTTTTGCACGACTAAATATCTGTACAAAACACAACTTTTCTGCACTATTACTTAGCTTTTCTCCCATTTTAATTTTTTCACTCCACCCTAATACAGTGAAACCTGTGTAAGTTGACCACTCGCGGTCCAGTACTTTGGCGGTCAACTTAGACAGGTGGTCAACTTATAAAGGGCGGTTTTTTTTTTTTTGTCATTTCTGGCACCATGTATTCATTTTTTGTGGAATTCACCCTTACTCTTTCTGTTCAGCTCATTGTTTAACATTATTGAAAGTGAAACAATAATTAAAAATACTATTCAAATACTTTTATTATTTTTCCCTTGTTTTTAACTATATTAGACATTGTAGTTTTAGAAATTCCATATATGCCAGCTAATTTTCTCTGGCTTTCTAAATTTTCAATTACTTTTAATACTTCATACTTTTTATTAATCTCAAGTTCCACTAACTTTCTTTTTGAAGCCTTTTTATGTAAAACTTATAGCACAAAGAGCAGCAAGCTCGAATCCCCCAGTTCATAAAGGCCAAATCAAAATGTCTTATCTCTTAATCCCTTGCACCAGAAACATGTAACTTTACTCATTACTCATTAGCAGGCCCAGATCTGCGTACCCGCAGTGCGAGGGCCCCGCGTCCTTAAAGGGGCTAACGACCCTAGAAATTGATGAAAAAATATAGAAAAAAAAAACTAGCACTGAGGCTAATTGCTTTTCAAATGGACACTGCTGACCACTATTGAAAGGCCCTACATATTTTTTTGCAGGGGGCCCAAAATGTATAGATCCGGGCCTGCTCTTTTTAGCAGAATTCCTATGTTGCCACAACGTATTACAACTGAAAGGAAAAACTTTGAACTTTTCTACTGACACCTATTTTCACTCAAATAGAACAACAAATGAAAAACAAGTTTGAAGAATAAAGAGCAGCATAAGCTTTATGCTGCTGGTTTAATTAGTAAAATGCTAGTATGTCATTAAAGCATTAAAAACATTCTTTGAAAGCCATCAAAAAAATATTAATGTTATTATTGTTATTATAAATAAATAAATAATAAAATAAAATAATATGCTGAAGAAAGTTTAAAAAAATAAACCAAGTGGTCAACTTACAAAGGGTTTTTTACAATACTCCAGACCAAATTTGGTGTACATTAGTGGTCAAGATAGACAGGTGGTCAAGATAGAGAGGTGGTCAAGTTACAGAGGTTTTCCTTCATCATATGAGACAGGGCTAATTCCGTTCCTGACAAAAGCGGTCAACATAGACAGGTGGTCAACTTACAAGGGTGGTCAACTTTACAGGTTTTACTGTATATATATATAAATAATAAAGTAACAGAATGAATAAAAATGAATAAATTAATGTATTAAAATAAATAACTCAATAATTCAAACAAGTCGAAGGAAAAAGTCGTTCCTTTTTACATAACAATACAATTCAGAAATTCAATATCTAGTTTTGTGAGCAGATCAATGATTTTTTATAACTTCTATTATCTTTATTTCTAGACAGATAGAACTAGCAAAATTATCGTAGCTTACGAAATCACTGAATAATGAGTAATGAATTAAATTCACGAGTTAGTAGAAGTACCTTCATGCTCTAAAAAGAATAAAAAGCTCGTCGATAATATTCCCTCGTTAACAAACTAAACTAATGACGAAGAAAATGTTTAAAAAATGTCGCTCCTGTAATTGGAAAGCTTTGTTAAATTTCATGGTGGGGTACATAAAAGTAAATCTGTATGTTTTTTTTTTCTTTTGTTCGTTATCTCTATTTAACTAACAGTAAAAAGATCTTTACTTTTTTCTTTTCAAAGCAGACTTTGAAGTATTTTTCGGATTAATATGTTGAGGCATTACTAGTGAAGTTTTTCTCCGAATTTTACAGCAATGCTTTATTAAATTGAATTTTGAGGAGAATAATTGCTTTTTATATTATTTTACGATTACATACTCAATCTTAGTGGTACGTCTTTCAAATTGAAGAGAGTCAATATTGGTCCTAAAGGAATGTTATACGGTCAATTATGACTGGCCGTTTTTACATACGTATTTGCATGCACTTTTACACAACGAGTACACTGAAAAATGCAATCGCGTATTATCATTTAACTGCACTTCTTTCACTTCATTTCACTCTAATTATAAGTAATGTTCCATTTTTATATTTAAAAAAAATGTTCACCTTTTCACAAATAGTTTCATTTGAGAGATAAGAGTATTTTGTCATCCTTGGCTGATATTGATTAAGCTGAAGTGTGAAAACTTATTACACTGGCTGTTTTACTGCTTATTATTTATGCACATAACATTTCAACAATACTTATTTCACTTCATTTTAGGAGCTATGTTTTACATTAAGCAGAAATCATGTTAATTAACGCGTTTAAGCAATTTTTTTTCAGAGATAAAAGTGTTTGTCATCATCGTTAGATAACTACAATGCTGAAGCGCGGGCAACGCAAGTTTTACTGCACATGAAAGAAAAAAATTTCTGGTTTTGACCACTGTAAAATGCATTTCACTGCCTGCGTACTCTTACTGTTGTGAAGCTATAAAGGAGAATAAGAGTGTCGAGTCTGCGTTTTTTACGAAACTAGTTACAAAGATATGAACAGAAAAGCAAGTAACTAGACTTTAACTGGCTGAAAGTGATGCGATTGGTATCAGCATACGACAATTAAGTGGCGATTGAGATATAATGATGAAAAATTGAGAAATGTAAAATGGACACAAAATTAAAATAAGACAGTTTTATACATAACAATATTTTTTTTTTGTCGTGTCCATGGACAATTAAATGGCTCCGTGTGTCTTCAAGACCGCGTCCGCTAGCTGCAACGCATCTGTGCTGTAGAGGACCTTTCGAAGTTCTGAAGCCAGGGGCACCATACCCAGCTGCAGAACATGTGGGATAAGGGCCGGGCACTCAAGAATGTGATCCGGAGTCATTTGGCATCGGTGCAGTTTCTTGCAGGGAATATAAGTTCTCGTTTTGTCGGGAAGAATTTTCATCCCGTTATAGTGGTTTGTTCTTAATCTTGCAATTGTAGATGTTAGGATTCTGGGGCAATCAAAGTCGGTGATGAGGGGCTTCTTAAAGGTATGTGGCAGAAGTGTTTTGCGACAGCATTCGAGTCTGCTATCATGATGGTGGTGCAAGGTTTGCCAATGTTTCTGCCTTCTTTTGCTAGGGAATCTGCACACTCATTCCCTTCAGTATTCACGTGTGCCGGTATCCATTGCAGCAAACAGGATTTTCCATTGCCGTGCAAGTCTTCGAGTAGGGCATTTATGGCAGAGGTGATGTTGGTTGCTCCGTTTTTGATTGCTTCTAAGGCCGCTTTTGAGTCAGAGAAGATTGCCAATCCATCAGTTGGGACTGAGATCTCTTGATTGGTCATGTAAAAAGTGAGTGCCTCCTTAATCGCAAGAAGTTCGCTGGTGGAGTTAGAAGCAATTATGCCTGTGTTGAATTTATGTGTGTATTTATCTCCATTTGGAAGGAGGAAGATAATGCCAGCACCTCCTTTGTTGAGGGATATGTCAGATGAGCCGTCCGTATAGATAGTCACAAAGTTACCCTGCGAGAACTTTTCAATCGTCTCAAGGCCTTTTTGTCTGAGTGTTTGTGGGTCTTCTTTTTTCGAGCATATAACAATATTTATAATAATAATATTAATAATAACAGTACTACTACTACTAATAATAATAATAAAAGAATAATAATTATAATGAAGTCAATAATAACAGTACTAATAAGAACAATTGTAATGAAAAAATAAAATTGCTATTATACTTATATGAAAACATTAACCAGCTTTTTAAGTACTACGAACTCAGTAACAAAGAAGAATAAACGTTTATTTGTACCTAGATAATGAAACAAAGTTTTATATTTATTTTCTAAACAACAATAAGTTGCACTATGCACAAAGTTGGCCTTTGTACTGAATTTTAAAGGTTAAACATTCTTACTGATAATAATGAATTAAAAAAGGTGCTTAAAAAGGATATGAAGGAAAAGCAGTTAAAGGATAATTTGTGATTTCAGTGGTTTTCAAAAGGATAATTTGACATCTTATGTTGACTGAATATCGGTCTTATTCTGATTTAGACATTCGATGTAATGAAATTACTAGCTTTGGTGTTTATTAACACAGGACATTTTTAAAGAAACTTTAAAAATGAGTTTAATACTAAGGGTAACAATGAATTGAAATTTACTTTCTTTCTGTTTAAATTTAATTCAACTAATAGAACAGAAAGCAAAATGAAATTTTAATGCTTGCAAATATTTCTAATTTTTTCGTCATTTAATCCTCTAGAGATTTAGTTTCATCAATAAAGATCCTTACATTGTGAATAGAAAATGTAAGTGGCATGTTATGAGAGTAAATTAGTTAGATCAGTAACTAATATCCCATATGCTTACATAAACAAGGAAACATTAATATCCTATTTTTTATGTATTATTTAGAAAGACCGTTTTTAATTCTGAGCAGAAATTTCGATGTTAAATGAGGATAAAAAAATCCTTTGAGCTTCTCGTGAGAGATAGAATTAATAGAGAGGAAACAGTTTGTTTTTTTAATAACCACTTATGTTTGTTACTATTATTAAAATTTATTTCATTTTTAAAATACTTGTATTTATCAAAGACATTTAAGAGGTATAAGAAAAAAAATACCAAAAAACATATGCTTTTAACAAAGAGCTATTAAAATTTTCTAATTTTTATTAATATTTTGAAGTAAATATTAGCTATCAGAAGTTTCCGCAGCATATGAATTGTAGAAATAGAAAATTAATTTGAGAAAAAAAAATAGAAAAGAAAGTGATTGTAGTATATAGATTATATTTTCAAACTAAAAATTATTCTATTACATTTTTAAAAACTTTATAGTTACCATGCTGGCCAAATTATTAGACTAAGATTGTTTAAAAGCAAATTCTTTATTGATTACATAACTATAGACACATTAACAAACAGTGAAATGATTATCTAATATTTAGTATGCATTCTCTTGTTCTTGATGAGCATTTTAAGTCGTTTTGGCATACTTTGCACAAGGTTTACACCATTTCTTAACTTTTTAAAAAATGAGGTAAAAAATTGTTTATGCTCACTATTATATACACTCACAATACACATACTCACTAATTACCTAAAACTAGGCTTATCAGGCGTCCCGGTTTTTAAACAAAATCCCGGTGTCCCGGCCGGTTTACTTCACGTCCCGAAAATCGATAAGTTTGATCACAAATTACCAAAAAGGTCGAAAAATAGGTAACTGTGAATGATTATTTAGGATAATTACTTTATCATTTGTGTCATTGAAATTTGAAATTTTTTACCGTATTAGCTTCTGAAAATCTTCGCAACAACATTAAAACCAAAACAGGCTCTAAAAAGGTCCTGTAGAATGAAAAAAATCTTTCTAAATATTGTTCGTTTTTTGATTCCTGAAAGTTTTTTTTTCTAACTGAAAAAAAATTGTAAATTTTTACATCTCGGAAATGAAATGTTCAAATTTTATCTGCTTATGTAATTTTTATTACCCCTGTTTAAGGTTCGTAATAAGTAACCATTTATCCATGGCATTAAGAATAAACTGCCAAATAAAACGCTTCAAAAACCAGCCAGGGATGTGTACTCCTTGGAATACTAGCGACGAAGGGGGGAGGGGGCATTCCGGTGTCCGGATTGAACATTTGAGAAATCTGGGAAGCCTACCTAAAACTTACTTTAAATATTACAGAACACACTAATAAAAAGAACTAGTAAACTGTTTAAGCTGATTGAGGTTATGTTCCTGGTAAGTACATAAACAAAGAACATAAACAAAGCAGACAGTGCTACCACCTGCAAACATTAAATTATGCTAAAATAACGTAATAATCAGTGTATAGTATGTACTGTACTGTAACAGTAAAATAAATAGTATTTTAGTACAAATAGTGTAAAAAAATAAATAAATAAAAATAAAATAACCTTTAGCTATTTAATATCTCGCTTTATACAAAGAAATCTATTAGTAATTTAATGCATTTCAGGTATAAAAAGAAATGGAAAAACAACTTTACTAAAATTATTTCTAAAGAAGAAAAAACTATGCTCTCGTATTACTTTCTTAATAAAAAAACATGATTATTATTAATTTTTATTATTTTATTGATATTATATATATATATCTAGCTATCTATCTCTCTCTCTCTCATATATATATATATATATATATATATATATATATATATATATATATATATATATATATATATATATATATATATATATATATATATATATATATATATATATATATATATATATATATATATATATATATATACTGGCTGTACCCGACGCGCGTTGCTACGCCAACAAAAAAATACATCATTATACTGATTTTCATGACAATCAGTTGAACGGGGCAGAAGTTGCTACTCTGCAGTGCCACCTGGTGGCGAGTGGCTTCAATGAGCATATTATAACCCTTCTCCGTGGAAAAATACACATATATAGCAATTTTCATAATAATCGGTCCAGGTATCAAGTGAAGCCGTGACTATACTCAAATTTTGTACTCACGCAGTTTGCAAGATCAATCAATCGATAAAAATATCAAATAGAAAGAGTTTTAAATCCCCCCGTTGCATGAAAAGCCATAAAACAATAAAGAAAGAATTTATTTGTTCAAATTTAAGAAAAATAGCAACAGCTAACTTCTTATCAATGAGATCTTTCACGCGAATTAATTTCTGCAGTCGATAATTTTATTCGTATTTATCCAATGAATCGTGACTCAAATTGGAATAAAAAAGGAACTATCGATCGGATTTTTTTCGAACTGGTCTACAAACATTCCCAGTACCAAAAATAACAAACGGTGAAAGTTTCAGCCAAATCTGCCGGGTAGTTTTTGAGTTCATGGATGACATACAGACAAACATTTATATATATATATATATATATATATATATATATATATATATATATATATATATATATATATATATATATATATATATATATATATATATATATACCTCAACACGGACAGTATTCTAAAACAGTTCACTGCATACAAAAAAACTCTGCAACTCCAAGTTTTCTTACAACTTTCCTATCTCAAATTGTCGATCTCTGCCCCTTTTATTTTTATCACAACCAAATTCCGTAAATCATCAATTAAATTCCATTTCATTTGCTCAACAACGGGAAGTTTCGGTAGAAATATCAACGTCAAGTTGCAACTTATTTAAAACAAATTTATATTTTTCTGAAAAACAAATATATGCATACTAGCTACTTTTGGAGTATTTGTAACAGCGTGAAAATTATTAGAAAATTACAATGTGTATACCCAAATCTGTTCATACTTTTGACTTCGAGAATTTGTTTTTGTTTATATAAAACTCTATTAAAACTTTTTGATACTTTTCATATTGGTGAGGAGCTCGGAATCGATAAGAATTTTTTCAACATTATTTGCCATTTCTGTTTCTTGAAAAATTTCGTAACTTTAAAAATTTTACTTTTAAACAGGTTCATGGAATTGGCATGGGCACAAATTACTCTATATATTTTTCTATGAATTTAAATTTACGGTTCAAAATAACAACAAACACAATATCTTTAGATATATCGACGTCATCCTGATTTTCAACAGTAATTTGGTAGGGAAATTCAATCTAATTTACCCACAAAACTTACAATTAAATAAAGCCAATGATGACATATAATCTGCTAATTTTTGGATATTTCTTTTAAAAGCGATAATTCTGGACTCACATCACTGATATCTACGATAAAAAGGATAATTTCATTTTTTTACTAAAAGTATACCACATTGGTTTTGCAATCTGCATAAGAAGGTTTTTATCAATATAATAATTGGGCAGTTAAGCAGATTTTTCAAGATATGTAACAATGGTCAATTTAACAAATAATGTTTCAAATATGCTGCGAATTTGTATTACTACAATTTTTATCCTACCAATTTTACCTTCTTTTATTTTCATTTATTCAAGAAAGCTTTTATAAAACATCGACGGTTATAGTCTCCGCCCAAATAACTGCGACTGGCAACAGGTTCACTGGTTGGCTTTAATGATAAGAAGCACTCAAAACCTTCTTCAATGGAGGCGTTTACTTGGATGCACAGCCTTCGGTTTCCTTTTAGAACCAGCATGGAAATGGACCTCGTGCACTTGGATGACATATATTTTGGCGTTTTCATGATTTCTAATTGAGTGGGTAAGTTTTCTGCTTTCTTTTTTTGCAGGTCAAAGCTGGGGGGTTGGATAGTACATGTCAGCACTATCAAAAAACTTGTCACCTTTTATAACACTCGTTTAATGTCAACCAATACTAAGCCTACCACGCAGTTGAAACAGGCAAACCATTTCTTGCTAATTAGATAAAAATGCAACTACTCGCTGACTTGTGCGTTACCGACCTCTATAAAAACCTGCAAATTATTATAATATGCTAACTGCTCCATCTCTTTGAAAACGTATCAGCTACTGCACATTCTATTAATTATCTTAATATTCATATTGTTCAACTTTTCCTATTTACATGGTTTTTCATTTTATATTGTTAATATTTTTTTGGGGTTCTTGTTGTTCTTCAGTACACTTGCCATTGTGCTATCTACGAGTGTGATACTAAATTGTATAATATATATATACCACAGAGTGCATGAGTTATTTAACGAATATATTTATTAATTGCGCTTGTGGTACTGAAAAAAAAATCAATTTGTTCATAACGAATTGTGCTGAATTAACTTATGCGAATAAGCTAAATTCGAATTGATAACGTTCATGTGCTCATTTTTTAAATCAATTATTTACATAAGCACTCTATTTTGTAAAATATTGTAATCGTGTAAGAAATCAGCAAAATCTTCATTATACGTCTCTTTGTTAAAATAAAATGTTTCTAAATTTCTTATAATATACTAAGTCAAACAAATATATGTTGTCACTAACCTTGGTTAACCAAATTAACCGGACAGGGTATCCTGAGTTCTGGGGACTGTGGCTCCCTCTGGGGGATCTTCACTTCCCCAAGACTGGGGTTCCGTTTAAAACCGAGACTCGCCATTTGGCTGCTGAATTTCCGATTTCATAGATACACCTTCACTTCTTTTTTCAGGCATTTGAAAGCACTCCTGTAATATGAGAAAACAAATATTCATGAAATAAGTTGAATATATTTGAGGCACAATTTCTGCGATTAAACAATGTTACTCAATTTTTGAAAGAAACAAAAAGAAAAATAGAACTAAAAATAGAAATGTCAACAAAGTTAATACAGTGTGGCAGTTAAATAGAAATGCAAACATGGGTTTCGTGGTTACCGGGATTCTCTTTTGCAATGGAGAGGAAGCGAGCTTATGAATAAAGGAATATCCAACAATGATAGGGAAATTAAGATTTTTTAACAAGTGTTACTTTCGATTTTTACGTCAACCGCTTTAAAATTTTCTTAAAAACTAACATATTGTGTAAAATCGTCTTTGTGTAGTAAATTTGTGCCCTGTTTAACATCCATCAGTTTCTGGTTTAATGTTCATGTCGCGCGTCAGCATCGCGTTTGAGACCATATGTTCCTGTGTATATAATTCTTGCTTCTATCTTCCCTCTAACATCAGAGAAAGGAGAAAGAGAGAGAGAAAGAAAATGTAGAAAATGTTAACTGAAACAAAAGGGGCAGCATCTAAACAGTCTATACACATTGATAAAACATGGCTTTAAACAAAGCACTTTGCAGAAGATCCCCGAAACTTTGTTGTTAATATCTTTAAACCGTTCACCCCTTCCAAATTAAGAATAAGTCCCGTAATAAACTCGAACCACGTTAGTGGTCTCAAAGCCTTATTTATTGAGCAAGCATTTCTTCGGCACGAGCCTTAAAAGACCCTTTCTTCCCCCAGAATGCATTTCTACTGCGAGAATTTCAGCGAGATAATAAATAAATAAAAAGTTACGGACTCTTCTTCTCTAGACATAGAGAAAGAGAAAAGATGGAGATAGCACAGAGAATTAAATTAGTTCACGGGGTCTTTTAAATAATTCTCGCGATGAGGGTTTGCGCAGTAAATTATGGCTGGAAAACGCGTCATGTAAAACACGCGTTCGGCCATTTATCTTTATTTGCCTATATGTTCGAGGAGATGGTATTGCTTCAGAGCTGGAAAGGAAGACCTCTAGTGTAAAGACAATTATATGATCACGTGTTCAGAACATCGCCTGAATCTGCTTAGGCTAGGGTGAAAATAATTACGTGATGGTGTTGCTGAGAGTGATTTGATTTCATTATCTTGACACAAATACATAAGTTTAGAAACGTGAAATTTGTTACTTTTGTCTTTTAAGAGTTCTGTAGAATCTAGAAACATTTTTATGAACAGCCTTTATAGTTTTGCTGATGCTTCTATTTTGGAATGTGGTTCGAGCTTTTTAGGTTATACTTAATTTATAGAAAAAATATTTAAAAAAATACTGAAAAATAAAGCATACTTCTACGATAATTTCATGAGGCCTCCAGTTTATTTTTATTTCATTTTTAAATGTCAGTTCTAGCCCCATCATTTGAATCCCATTTTGGTTTGTCTTTTTATAATGCAAGTTTATTTTCTGATTTAAAGTAGAGAAGAAAACATTCTTAAGTTATGTGGAATTTCGTACATTTCTCTTTGAAAAGACCCATTTCAATGGAAAAAGATTAAATATTCTAAATATCACTCATAATGAAGTATAATTTCCGTAACAATATTTATTCATACATCTCCAACGTAATTTAGGAACTGTTGTTCCTGAGAAAAGACCAGTTCTTAAGTAGCAGACAGTTCTTATAAAAACCTCATTAAAATAAAGGAGGCATTTCCTTTATAATAGCACCCTTTAAAGTTTAAATTGTAATTAGGATATGGGCTTGGAAAATGTCCTTCTGATTAGGAGAATGAACAGTCTTTAAAAACCAACCTTAAAATAAGATCATTATTTCATAGAAAATAAAATGCAACTTCTTTATCGACCATATCCAAGAAGTAACAGTTTATGACTAGATGAAGTTCTTGGAAAGTCTCAAATTTAGCACTAAAATAATCACTATTTCCGCAATATCTAACTCGTAAATTTTGAACATTTCACGTTATGAAGAAAAATCAGAGGTTTTCAGTGACATAAAATTTGAGATATGTAAAAATATTTTCAATCATACCTTTCAAAAATTAAACTGATTACCTTCTAATTACCCTCTGAATTCATATACAGTGTAACCTCGTTAATTTGGATACGCTTAAAATGAACAACTAGTAACAGGTAAAATATTTCTGGGCGCATACATTTTTTGCCCAGTAGTGTCTTCGTGTTCGAAATAATATCTGCTAAAGTATGTCAAAATTGTAAGAAAAATCACCAAATTTAGTGAGTTTCAGAGAGTAATGGAAGAGATTTTCATGCGCTGAGCAGATGGGTGTAGTTTGTAAGCGGACAATGAATTCGTGTGTTACTTTCAATTCCTAATCTTCAACTTTTGCGCTTTTCTTCATATATCGCAGATTTTAAGTGCCTTTATTTCGATAACGGGGGCACGAGAGAAAAAAATCTTTGCGTTAAAAATGTCTCTTTTAATTGCTACCTATTTCAACTTTATTCATCAATACACTTTTGGTGCGGTTCTCTGGTAAGACGAACTGCTGTTGGGATCCCCTCCCCCGTCCTATTGCTTGTTATTCATTTTTTTCCGGATAAGACGGACTACGGTTAAGATGAACTTATTTAAGGATCCCTTTAAGCTCGTTTTAAAGAGTTTCGACTGCATATCGAATCAATAGAGCCCAACAGAAGATGGATAGGGCGAAAGGAGTATCTCGGAATTGCGTAAATTGATTTTATTGATGCTAATTCCGGACTCTCGTACAAGGTAGTTAAACGATACTAACAATTGTATACGATTCATAGATTTTTTCGACTATTTATCAGCAAATCAAAAATTATATGGCAAAGTAAAAAGCAAAATAAATAAATTATTGAGGAGTAAATATATTGATCACTACATTGAAATCTAAAAAACGGGGATTATCTGCAAAAAAAAAAGTGTAGGTTTTTTCAAGAATTGTATTAACAGTAATAAACTTGAACTTTCATGTGTTTCTGTCAGGTAGGATTAATATTTTTCACTGGCATACACATTTGCAGATTACATTTTATATCTCTCCAAAGTTTAATGATTATGTTCTAAAAAATTTAGTTAATTATATACGGTTACAAAATTAACATAGTAAAAAATATGAAAGTGTAGTTTAGTTAATAATAAAAATATATAGAAAGGATACTTAACTAGTGTTCACATGAAAAATCTCCTCATTAGTATTTGCTTACTTCAGTACATCTAAATTATTTTCTAAACATATTTTTGTCTTAAATCTCTAATTTCAAGTGACTAATCTCTAATGTATAGTGTTGTCTTAAAAACAACTATTCTACAAAAATAATCAATAATTTTCGCTGAGAGATTTGCTCGCTTAATTTTGTTTCCCCCCATTTTTTAATAGTAAATTTTCATTTATGTACTTGGCACTGCCAATTAATTTTCATTTTCATCACGCCTATACGAATTTGCAGCATCAATAGTTTTCTTTTGAAAGACAGTTTTTATAGTCCTACATTAATGTCACTTCTTTTAGAAAATGCATGGTCTATTTAAATATTTGATTTAAAAAATGAAATACGAGCTTTTCTTAAACGTGCCATCAATTAATAAGGAAACTAAAACATTTTGCTGATGGAGTTATTAATACTAAACATGCTTTTATTTAAGAATTCATCACATTTATGCCTTTATCCCACCATGTTTGCAGTAAGAAAAGAAATCTTTTTCATCTCTAAAAAGTTAAAAGCGAGATAAATTAAAAATTTCTAAATTAATTGTTTAGAATAATATTCTATTTACAAAGATTTATAAATAAGTACGTAAGCAAGAATTCAAAGCACCAAGAAACGCATTATTAGTATAATGAGATTGCTTTTGATATTTTAAACGTTATATTTGCTCCGATTTGAGACTTTTTTTTTACCCCGTACGGCATGGAAAAGAAAAATCAAATTATTAAGGAAAATTGAGATTCACACACACACACACACACACACACACACACACACACACACACACACACACACAATCATGTAAAATTAATCTTATCAAATTAATTTTACAAAGTTAAAAAAGTGTTCATAATCCGTCTTATTAGTTAAATTTCGATTTATACACCTTTGTCCCCGGAATGTTAAAACGCTGGTTCAGTTTAGCTACAGTTAGTGAAAGCCTAAACTTCGGAGTTTTTTTAGGGGGGCTAAAATAAAAGTTTTTTCACTGTACTTATGAAGAATTATTTAATAATGTAAGACTAGACTTGAAGTCATTTATGCCGAACTAGACTTAACTTATCTTCTAATTTAGATGTTTTAAATTTTGAATAGTGTAGTGATAGTGAAAATGCGGTTATGGGGCCACGACTTTCAACAGATCTGAATTTGGGATTTTTTCTTGGGGATATCTAAACAAGTTGTTGCATCAAACTCTATTTAAGAGGGCAAAGGAGTAAGAGGAAAAATGACTGGGACTCAATTTCAACACCAGAAATTTTAAAGTCTCCGACTCTGACTCTTGACTCCTTCCTCCCAAAATCGGTCCTGCCCTGACTCTGCAGACTTATCATTAATTGCAAGTTTTTTGGCATGTTAATTGCGTATGTAATACCCCCATCATGGTGCAGTTATGTCAAGGTAACTACTGTGTTTCTGTTAATTTCCATGCAACAAATTAGATGTCGAGATTTATTTCTTTGAGTTTTTAAAACTATATATCGTTGGGGCATATTACTATGAATAACTTTTACAAACTTTTATGGACGATTTTATAATTTACAATTTATAAGAATTTCTCCATATCTCTCTGTAATTAAAAAAAATGAATGAAATGATAACGCATAGTCAATCAAAGAAGTAGTAACAACTACAAATCAATGCAACAGAACTGACCACAGTTATTATAAGTAGCCAAAGTGTAAAGAAGAACAAAAGTAATTGTTGAGTTAATTGGTAATAAAAATAAAAATTACGAGGTTCAACTTAAACAAGTTACGATTTTTGTGGTTGAAACTTTTTTAACAAGTATTGTAATCTTTTCTTTTTCAAGTAATCAAATTTAAAGTTTTTCTTCGTGAGAAAGGATATTATCTTTTTGGACATAGTATAAACATATGCTGTGATATGATAAAGATCGGCTATTAAAAAAAAACTACTAGGCAGTTCAAGGCGGTCGAGGAGAAGAACCCACCAACAGTAGGTTCGGAACCCCCTCTAGCTTTTAATTGCTAGAGGGGCGCTGAATCCATTGTCCTGCTAATAATTGGATGTATTTTCGTTTTAGTCAACAGTTGAAAATTTTTCTTTCTATATTTATTTTGAAATTCCTATTTATTTTTATGCAGGTTAATCTTTATTTTTCATGTTATATCTGACATTACACCAGTTTTTCTCAACCTTTTAGTATTTACGACAGAGTTTATAATAATTTTTCTCAAAGTCATTCAAAATTTTATTTTATTTAAAATTAAATAAAGTTTTCTCACAGCTTTTAATGAATAGTAATAATTTAGTTTAATACGTTTCTTCTTAATTATTTGGTCAAATAATTTAATCGATGTGGTTTTAAATAAAACCATTTACTGAAAACGTTTGTCATAAATTATCGCTATGTTTTCTAACTGTACGTTGCTAAAACATTGTACATTTGTATCAGCACAGCTTTATTGCTTTCAACTAAATAACATCTTTAATTCCAATTAGGGATTGCAATACCGGACAAAAATGCAATATCGGTATTCAATATTTTTTAACATGATACCGGAATACCGGTATTAGAAATTTCCCATAAAATATTCAAAAACAATGTTTCGCAGTCATATTTTATTATTTTGTGCAAATAGTGCATTATTTACTTACTGTGAACAAACGTAAAATGAAGGAACTAATGTCATATTAAAAATCCATGATAGCAAGAAACATAATGAATGCATTTATGTAATTGTCACTAAGCCTAGAACTCATCTCAGTGACAAAATTTCTTTCAGTTGAAAACGTTCTTTCTGAATTCAAGCAGGCCTTTGGTACTGTTAAAAATGCTTCTGCTGTTGCTTGGAAGTCCTTCATCTTCAAATAATTCGGTCTTTAACTTGTTGGTTTTGAAAAAAATAATTTTTGTGAGTGTGGGTGCTGGTATTTTTTTTTAGCATTGTCATTTATAGCTGAACAGTCACTTATTATACAGTGTCCATTATGAAAGTAATGAGCATAATGTTATTGTGACGCGACGATAGATGTCAGCACGGTAAAACCGGCTGGGAAATGTGGTGCGGGATATGCCCTTTCAATGCATCCAGTCGTCAGTTGCTTTCGAGCAGTGTGAGCGGAGATAAGTACCTCCGCTTGAAGTATGTTTTCAACTTTTGTAACATAACGCAATGGAGCGTTTGCTTGAACAATGATACGCCATAAAGTTTTGCGTGAGGTTTGGAAAAAATGCAACCGAAACATTTCAGATGCTGCAAGAAGCCTTCAAGGACGATTGCATTTCAAGATCACAAGTCTGGGAAGTGGCACAAAGCATTCAAAGAGAGCCAGAAGGAGGTCGCCGACGAACCAGGTTATGAATGTCCTCCCCCCCCCCCCGGTGATCCCTCACAACCTTACAGTCCCTACATAGCTTCATGTGACTTCTTTTTGTTTCCGTGACTCAAGAGAGAGAGAGAGAGAGAAAAGAAAGGAAAACATTGAAGAACCTTGGGAAACATCCAACACCATGTTACAACGTTCCTGAGAGGCATTCCCTTGGAAGAGTTTCAGGGTGCCTTTCAGGCGTAGCAAACACGTCTCCGCAAGTGTATTGATGCAGGAGGAATGTATTTTGAAGAATATTAAACATTTGTACAAATTACGATCAATAAATATATTTTGCCGGTAAATGCTCATTACTTTCATAATGGACCCTGTATATATTGTATCTGTTTCTTCGAACGACAATTCTTTTCCGGTTTTAACATCATCTTCAACTATTTCCTTTTGGTCAGAATACGCTTGTATCTCCTTTGTATTAACCCCTGGCTTGGAGATTTACGCTAAAGTTGTTTTTTTTAGTAGTTTCTTTTCTTTTCTTATTTTGTTTCGAAATTCTTTACAATTATGTAAATTTCTGAAAATATGTTCCAACTGAATCTGCCTTACCTCTTTGCAAACGTACAAAGCATTAAAATGATTGTATCGCTTGTTATAAAGTGGAATAGCGAGACAGAACATCACGCTGATCCCGGTGACAACAGATTTATGTTTGTTATACTAATAAGAAAAAGTTTTTCTCAAAATTCAGTGCAGCTGAGACAACGACTTAAGAAAATATGTCATAAAGAATTGATGCATTTGATGGTTGGAATAAATTTTTCAAAGCACAAATACATCCGTAATTACACTTAAAATTATTTTTCACTGGAGAGCAAGTCATGGAAATGGAGAAAATAAAAACGTGGTTCACTTAAGTTCACGAACGTGCGGTTCATCACACCACCTGGCAATGAAAATATCATTTTGTAATTTTTTCGCTACTTTTATTCATTGATATTCTATAAGTAATTTGTGCTTTTGAAGCCAAATGTTACTTCAGTAAATTGATTTTGGAACTGTCCCATCGAAAAAGAAATTTATATTTAAAGTAACAGTACATACCCAATTAGTTAAATTGAAAACTCTTTCGTTTTAAACTAGTTATTTTTTTTAGCTAATACCGAAAATACCGGTAATCTTCCCCATCTAATATCAGTATGACAAAATTGTAAAATAGCTCCAAATACCGGTATTCGGTACACCGGTATTGCACTCACTAATTCCAATAAAAAATGTCGAAACTTCACTCGTGAAACTAGCAATAATTTTGAATAAAATACTCATAAAAAACAATACTAATGAAATAAATGTGTAATATTGATGTAAGCTATCAATTTTTAAGTAATAATTTTTTAGTAAGGAAACGCTAACTAATTAAAGTCTAATTATATTAGTTAGAATATATTTAGTTGTTTATACTTTCCGGAGTTAATCGAATTTTTTAGATTTTTTTCATGTTGCTCGCACTTTCTTCTGAGAGTTATCGCTCCTCTCCTAGGGGCGCACCCCACAGGTTTAGAATTGCTGCTCTACACTACATTTTAATTATTTTTATTTTTTTAATGACACACAAAAAGGTGCTGGTACTGGTGCTGAGTGAAGTAAATCATTGTTTTACTGCAACTAAACCTCAAGAATGGTTTTTGGCAGGCAACTTGTTTTTATGAAAGCAGTTGTTCAATATTTGGAAAGTTGAAATTACGAATACAGAAACAGTCTTGAAGAAGTAAGAAGATTCAAATTTAATGTTCCGTTATCCCCCCCCCCCAAAAAAAAAAGAAAAATAAAGAAAATGTAAACACACGGCTTTAACTATTTTTGGTAACAAACGTGACACGCAACGATTGCCTTTAGAGCTTATGAAGAAGCAAAAAGATTCAAATTAACTGTTCAGTTTTTGGCAAGGGAAAAAAAAAGAAAGAAATAACGAAAATGTAAGCATATTCGTGTAAATTGTTTTTGGTACAAACGTGAAACAACATGATTCCATTTAGAGCTTACAAAGAAGCAAAAGACTCAATTTTACTGTTCAATTATTTCAACAAAAAGAAAAGAAAAGAAAAGAAAAAAAAAGAAAAATATAGCAAACTTACGGTTTAAATTATTTTTGGTAACAAACGTAAAGCAAAATCATTTAGAGCTTGTGACGATGCAAAATGACTCAATTTTGCTGCTTAGCTCTTTCAAGATAAAAAAAGAAGAAAGGAATTAAGAAAATGTAAACATAAGTTTAAATTGTTTTCGGTAACAAAAGTAAAACAAAATGTTTCCATTTAGAGCTTATGAATGTATAATGGAGTTTTCGAAACAGCAGTCAGACGAGAAAATAGCGCACAGCAGTAGTGTCTGGAAAACATTGCATGTTTTGATGAAAAAGAAAGACATAGCTTTGTGATCACACATACAAATGTTTCTTCTTTGAACTATGTGACACAATAATGCTTCAAATGGTGAATTTAGTCGAACACAAAAAGTTGTTGAACAAAAGAGATACGCAGAAAATGATTTTAATTAACATCAAGAGCGTCACAGAAATTCGTTTGACGGCTGGGGCAATAAAAGAGCTATTTTTCCATTTCAATTTCAGCATTTGATTATGTATTTTCGTTTGCTTTTTCGTTAAATGACTAGGCTAAAGTAGCGTTTTCGTAAAGGGTTTTAGTTTTAAAATTGCTGTTTTATTGTTGATTTACTGGATGGTCACAGTTCTTTGTAGATTTTGTTCATGTTTCATATTTCAGACTCGAAATCCGTTTCTTAATGATCATCCCACATTTTTATCAAGCGTCGATATACTTTTTTGCTTAGTTATTGTTTTTAATTTCACATGCAATTTGTTAGAATTCAATTTATAATTTTTTTCTTCCTTACAATCATCTACAACTAAATAAAAGTGAATGGAATATTTTTGTGTGAACACTTTCCCTTCTTTTGATCTTCAGACAACATGTTTACTTGAAATTATATATAATGATACTTTGCATTTACTTACTTTTGATTCATTTAAGTAACTTTTTAAATTATTAAATAATTATAATGATAAACTTTTTCAGGCTTACACAGCTCTTTTTTGAAAGGCAAATAGTGATCTTTATAGTTACGTTTTTAATTGAAAATGGTGCATCTTAAATTGGTTTAAAGGTACATGATGAAACTTGTTTTTTTTCTAGAAAAAGGTTCACACATGGGAAAAATAAAGACATAAAAAATAAGATATAAAGAAGAATTTTACTGATAAAAGTAATAGAAAATGTAACAATGTTAAATGGTACATATTTGCAGGGAACTGTAAACACGTGTTTCGAGCTTAGATATAAATATTTATGAATGTGTGGAAGAGATAGGCCTTGAACACCGATATTTCCTATATACACAAGTCAAAACCAATCCTCATATATACAGGGTGTTCTGTTTTAACCTACAAGACCGATTTTTTCGCAACCGTTAGTCCTAGATGTGTACTTCCATTTGCAAAAATGTTTAAAATTACATGCAGAGTTAAGGTAATGAAAGTTTGAAGCAAAAATAAAAAAGAGTCAAAAAATACAAAATTTAACTTTTTATGCGGGACCTAGGTCCCTTAACTACTATTTAGAGAAATAATCTCCATGGAAAACTATTTCTAACACACAAATCTTGACATTGTGCGACCAAAACTCAAAGAGATATTCCAGTTTGAAGTTTTAAGGGACCATATAAAAGATGAGATTGGAACTTATCACCCTTTTAGAAGAAAGAAATGTCGTCAAAGTAAGAAAAATAAGGTATTTATATTTTTCATTGCTATTCAAATACAAATGCAGATGTAATGCCGCGATACGCAAAAACACACTACAAAACCTCGAACAATTTGAAAAAACCACACCCTATACACACATATTATTTTAAACACTTGTTAACCGCTATAGTTTCCCCCAAAAGGTGTTATTGACGGCGAGAGAAAAGTGGTGCAAATCACAAAACGAAGCGTTTCATATCTCGGTGAATATTGGTCGTACTAATTTCAAACTTTTTGTGAAGGATTATTTTTCAATGGAGCTTATTTCCCTAAATAAAAATTGGGGGACTTGGGGCCCGTATAAAAAGTTAAATTGTATTTTTTGACTCATTTTTATTTTTACTTCAAATTTTCAACATCTTAACTCTGTTTCTGATTTTGAACATTTTTGCAAATGGAAGTACACATCCAGGACTAACCTTTGCTAAACTAAAGGTCTTGCAGGTTTAAACGGAACTACCCGTATAATAGCGAATAATCGAATAACACTCCTGACGTCACCAACAATGAAACTCGCTCCACGACATAATAATTTGATAATATTTTT
The DNA here is from genome assembly GCF_026930045.1 of Uloborus diversus. Taxonomy (NCBI): domain Eukaryota; kingdom Metazoa; phylum Arthropoda; class Arachnida; order Araneae; family Uloboridae; genus Uloborus; species Uloborus diversus. The sequence goes on along the minus strand of NC_072732.1, from coordinate 161,282,508 downwards.
TTGGTAATGTTTGACATGCAGGGAAATGCTTCATTTTGAGAAGGAAGGAGGAACTGAATCCGATCATTTAACAGTTCTACTGGTAAGACATTTTAGGAGAGTGAAGAAACGAAAAAGGGGTCAACACTGAACGTTTACTACTGGAGTTTAGGGTTCATCTACTGGAGTTAGAGTTAAAATTTCATTTATCAAAATATCCCCAAACAGGCAATTGCTTCTTTCATATGTAGAAATAATTTTCACCCGTCATACCTTGACGGTCGATTTTCTAGTTTATATGTAAGCGTCAATTTTATATTTTGCCTTACATTTATTGAGACAACCACTATTATAATAATTGGAAAATGCTACTGTCAAAAAAAAAAGAATATAGTTGTCTAATTAATTGGTGAGTATTCTTGGTCCATGAATGATTGCTTTGTAAGCCTACTCTTTTGTGCATCCTAATCGGCTTTGCATTTCTTAGAAGGTTCAATATTTTTCACCATCATTTTAACAACTATTCTTTTTATGACATCGGCGTTTTCCGTTGGTAATTTCTGACTTAGAAATTATCGGACAAAATACAATATCACTCACATGTTACACGATGCAATTGTAAATCTTTCATTGATTTTTTTAATATCTCTGCTTTGTTTAAGTACTTTTATGGATATTTTGAAGGAGCTATTCTATGAACTCTAGAGCAATCTCTCGTTTCTCTGTTATCAAAATATGATGCCGTGCGGTTTGCCGAAATTTTAAAAAAGAGCCAAATTCAGCGAGTTTTGTTGAGAAATTTATGACCTCTTTTATAATTTTTGATGAGGGATGTCCTGCCAGTGAAGTCGCATAATGCCTTCCATTTCTTGTCGAGTCTTTAAATTTGGCGACTTTTCTTAAAGGTTTCGCAGGATTTAGACCTCATATCTCGATAACGTGGAGAAGAATGCAAATAATTTATTTGAAAAAAAAAATCACTAGGCTCCTGTTTTATTGTTGCGGCTGTCTTGGGCCAGCTCATAGGGTAAGCAACCATTCACATCAGAACGATGTATTCACAAAGAAAGGACTAGCACAGATGAGAGAGAAAGTACATCCATGTCCGAGCCGGGACTCGAAACCGGTACCAGATCTCACTCCGCAATCACTTTCTAGACAAGGCGGGTGGCACCTATTTCATTTTCGTTTATGTGGTTTCTTGGTTGGTTCGATTGGATCTTTTTGGCGCAAGGGCATTAATAGCCTAAAATGCCACAAATGATGGTTTCTTGGTGACTAAAACATTCTTATACTAACTTTAAGTTTAAAAGAAAAACAACGCTTTAATGAATAATAGTCCATCAAGTTAAGCATAACAGGTACTTACAGTAAACACCTCGCTGAAAAAATAATAACTTGCGAATTATTTCATTTAAATTTTATTTTACCACTAGTAGTACCCGCAAAGCTTTGCCCATAATAGAAAAATTAAAAGGTCTTTTGGTTCACCTGTATATTTACGAATAATGTATGGTGCTATTTCTCGCCAATTGGCTTGTACCCATGTTACGGTTCCACGTTATGATAATTTCGTATCTCGCCAATTGGCTTGTGCCCATGTTACGGTTCAACGTTATGAAACTTTCGTAATTTACTCATTCATCTTATGATAATTTTGCTCTTAAAATTGGAATAGAAAAAGAACCACATCGACTTTTCGAAAAATCGCTTCGAAGTGCACATCCCCATGCTACAAACTAACTTTGTACCAAATTTCATGAAAATCGGCCGAATGGTCTAGGCGCTATACGCGTCACAGAGATCCTGACAGACAGACAGAGATCCGGACAGAGATCCTGACAGACAGAGAGACTTTCAGCTTTATTATTAGTAAAGATAGTGTTTTCCTCAATTTTTAACTTCTTATAAATAAACTAAATGTTTTTAAATTATCACGAACATTGTGCAACATTAAAAAAAAATTATACATTAAAATAATGCTGTTAAAAATAATACCTTGGCTATATTGGGATCACAATTTCAATCGTCATGGACGTATCTAATTATTCAAACGCCTTTTATAATTGATAACTTTCCCAAATATGTTGATAGTTTTATTTCAAATTATTTTAAATTGCTGTTGTATTGTTACCAATAAAGATAATGATTCTTTAAAATAAAAATAAATCTGATTTGCGTGCAGCAAGAATCAATAATCTTCAAAGTACTTTCCTAACATTGTTTTAAATTTAATCAGAGCAATTTCAAACAATTTTCACCAACGAATTTATTGGAAAAAGACCAGCGATAAGAGTAACGACTGCTGAAAAATCAAGAAAAGATTAAGTACAGAAACATGTTCTTGGAAAATTTCATTTTCAAGAAAAAAAGAAATCTATTTTGAAAATTCAACTCTTCGAAGCCGCATATCCATCATCAGAAAAGCCATTTCATTATTAGCTTCGAGGGAAAAAACAAATAAAACAAAATTATCGACAGTATTTGCTTCAGAGTAAATAATTTTAAAGCTTGTGCTTGCCAAATAAAATGGCCGCGGTTTGAGAAATTCAAGTCTTCGTTAGATGCTAACCATTTTTGGACACAAATGCTTTAAGATATCGGTTAAAATATTACATCCTCTACTCTTCTTGTGCTGGCGAAAAGCAAGTAGATGTGTTGTTGCTTGCATTACTGAAATTGGTTAATCAGTATCGGTATTCAACTGTTTTTATAAAGATTTATCAAATATTTTTTAAATGATGATAGTTTGAATTCTTTTTATGCAAAAAGGATAAATTTTTTTTTTTCAATCTTTGAACAAAACTTATAATTTTAAATACACAAGATGTTTTTTTTTTTTTTTGTATGATTGTATTTGCCTGCTTTGATATTCACGACACTTGTGATGAAAGAAGCACGCATATTTTACAATTCAAGACAACTTTAGAAATGTTATTCAATTCACGGTTTAAAGTGCACGGTCATAAGTTCAGATACGACTTTTGTGCTTAGAGCGGCAGTGTAAAGTTATTAAGTTAGAATATCTTTAAACTGTTCCTGCTTTGTTTGTTCGATATTTCAAATTTTTGCATTGATAAGAACGATTTTTGACAAAAGGTTCTTAAAAAAGATTCATTATTACAAATAATTGAATATTTTGTACAATAATGGCAGGTTTTAAGTAACAGAAACACTACTTAGCTTTCTGACTAATGTGGCGAAATAGCTATCATATTAAGTTGTATCAACTTTGATCTTGAACATGGAGCACTAATTATTGGAATGATTTCATGTGTGCTAAAAGCATTGCTTAAAATCAAGCTTTAAAGCGGGTTGTTTAACGTATTTCTAAATACTAAATCATTAAATACAAAAGTTAGTTAAAAATAATTGCCTTTATTTAAAAATGAGTATTAAAAAATGTCAAAATTATTAAGACTAACATAATGACACGACACATAATAATAATGAAATATATTAACAAGTACCGAAATAAGCAGAAAAAATTGCATAAAAATAACACACTGACTAACGCTTTAGTGGTTCAAAAATAATTTGACCATTTTTGGGCAATTTGTAGCATGTTATTTATGGGGTATCCTCTTCTCATATATTAGAAACAAAAACAGTTAACTTTAGTTTTATTTCAGCATAAAAGGAACACAGAGAATTAATTATAGGTTCGAAGATTCCAGCTTTTCTAAAGGAGTTAATAATTTTAACTCAAATAAGAATAGACAGTGATTTTAGTAAAAACTATACCATTGACAAATATTTGAAATTTCCGGACTATCATTCTGGTGAAATACAGATATCCGAAACAGAAAAGCCTTTAATAGTCCTGGCTGGCTCGCCAGAAATGTCCTCTATCCAAGGCAACGCAACTTCGTACCTAACCTCCGAATTCACGCAAATAGTTTTCATTAAAGAACTTACTAGTTTTCTCTTCCAACTCTGTTTTGGTCTTGCCCTATGCTGGATCATCAATTCCCAGAACGTCTAATTTCCAAAGATCACTGATACACCGAGTTGGCGTTACAACGATGTAATCACTAAATAATGGTTATTATTTACGATATGCTTTGTTTCACATCATTTCCCCAACACAGTCCACCCCAAATGAGTTTGTACAGCTGTTAAATCAGACTTTAGATTTGTTATTCTTCATGTCAACAATTTTCAAGAAAGATCGACACCAATTAATAACTTTATTTCCTTATATATCTTACATTTATTTTTTTTTCCTGTATCCGTAATTTCAATACTCTGTAGTTTGAGTTCGTCTAACAAACGACCAGATGGGATTTAATTGACTTGAGAACAAATCCTCTTCTGTGCAAGAACATCAAATTTACACCTAAAACTGTATCAACATTACTTAAAACAATAACAAAATTCTCATAATTTGTTTCAGAAATTTCTAGTCCACTAAACAGTGATTGTATTAATTTAATTTCATTTATAGATAATAGTTCATACTCCGAGCAACATCAGAAACTATTTAAGACTTCATACTATCCAAATCAATGACTGCTCAAAATTTCTATCGAACCATTACAGAAATAGACAACAAATAGTTAATAGACAACAGTTTGAAGATATACAGATAGTTATCAAAATAATGGAAACACCTGAGAATAAAAGTGACATTTTTGAATGCGCTTTGTAAGTAATAAAAAAAAAAAAACAAAATAAACGTAGATATGTTTTTTTTTATAAATAGCAATGCATATTAGGGTCCTTATTTTTGAAGTTGTAGATATTTTACACGACGCCCCCTCAATTTGTTCCATTATACAAATAAATGATCCATGCAAAATTTTAAGTCAATCCATGAATATTAACACGTGCCCCTAGGGGCCCCCTTTTTTGAGTTTCGAAGAAAAAATTGCGGATTTTCTCATTTTTATGTAAAAATATTCCTAGGTTTCATATTTAAAGTAATTTTGAACCTCAATAGATGTTGCTACTACCAGACCAACCATTTTCTCTTCATTCTGTAAAATTTTACATATTACATAGGGTACATGTACATCAATGGCCTTGGGACAGGCATACCGCTATTCGTGCTCGTTTCAAACCAAGCGGCAGGGGAACATTTCTTTCCACCAAGATGGACACAAGGGATTTTAAAGGCCATTAATGAATAGCCTAGGCCATTAATGAATGATTTTTTACAACAACAAATTGCCTCCTCCAGGCTTTGAGGGTGCTGATTTAGAAAATTTTCTGTTGTATGTAATAGGCGTGGCAAATAGGATCGCTAAGTTTCAATGCCATAAATATAAGTAATGACAATTATATTTTAATTCGCTGTTCCTTAGTTATAAATATACTTAAATGTTTATGCATTCTTAAAATATAAATTTTGAAAAATTCTCGATTACCTTACCATAAAAATAAACTTTATTTTCCATATCTAAAATATAAATTAAAAAAAATTCCAGATCGGAATAATGTAAAAATCTATACTTTAAACTGTCTTCTATTTCAGTACATAGTCCTTTATTATCATCAAATTCCTCTTGCAATTCACAAGATTTAGAAACCGAAATGGGTATCTATCCTAACCTGTTGAACCTTTTCTCTATATCTGGTTTACCACAACGCAAAACAGCTTGACAACTATTGATATCTGCTCGCATTTCATCAATGTTAGACAAATGCCATATTAGGGACAAAGATGCTGCTCATTTATTAACAGACTATATAGATGCAGTAAATTTAAATCCAAATAACCTTATGATCAATCGTACATCCCTTAAGAGAGCAAGAGAAAATCTTCGAGAGGTAAAATCAGATTTCATGAATTTAAATTTATATTTTTTAGTTATTCCCTGGGATACAAAGCTACATCCAGATGTAACCGGAAAAAAACGCCGATAGGCTTACCATGATAGCTTCAGGTCCCAATGTTGAACAGTTACTCAGAATTTCTGAGATATTTCTCCAGTTGTACATGATATCTTAGATGATTGCTCTTTATTGCTAACTGTTCAAGCTGTAGTGTTTTATACAGCGGCTTACAATACCGGCCGTATAAATTGTGCATGTAATTTTTCGAGCAAAAGCTGAACGGTGATATATTGCATTTGTATTGCTATCATCATGCACTTGAAATCGTACTGCAGAGAGTCTTTAAAGAAGTTCTTGCCTTTCTTAGTTCTAGACTCGATATTCCATTATTTAAACGCTTTAAAATTCAAAAAGTACACATACCACTTAAATTCTAAAAGAAGAATATGATGACATATTATTGTTCGTAGAAGGCGGAATTAAAAAATATTACAGAGAATTTTCATAACGTGTAATAATATTGCTTGGTGAAGTCCTCCCTTCTACAGGGATATGTTTTTGGCAACCTGGAGCTTATCTGTGAGCCAGATGGGTGGAAAACGGAATTTATTGCTTGAATATTTATATATTTAGGAAACAATTTAAATTGACCTTACATGAAGAGAATGCCCGTAAATGCTGTTTTACAGTTAAATGTTGTATGAAGATGTAGTTTTTCGCAGCAACCCATTCTAGGCCTTTTAAATTAATATAAAGTCTAGTGTCTAAAAACCTGCAGCGTACAAAATGATGACAAACATGCAGCAGAAGCAGTGATTGAGAAATTCATAAATCACTTATGGTACTTAGGGGATGAACTAGTAGCTTTGTCCGTATTGGATGAAGGAATTAACTTTGAAGATAGAAAAAGACTACTTCAAAAAAATGCCTGCTGAATAGGAAGACGTGTCTGATGACTGTATAAAAAATTTCAGATAACAGTAGATAATTTGGAATACTTTCTTAGTAAAGATCTTCCTCTTTATAGAATCAATTACAAGTCAATGAAATTGTTTGATAAGTTACAAACACCAAAAGATTTTTTCCTATTTGATCCTGATTCATGGCAAAATGAAGGAAGCTATTTAAAGGGCAGAGATATCGTTAAAACGCTGAAAGTTGTGAATGATACAACTGAAAGAGGAGCACAATTAATCGAAGAATTTCGCAATCAATTTACCAAATATGAGCCACAAAAGCAATTTAGTATTTTACAGACAGTCCAAGACTATCGGGAAAAAATGCACACGATTGAGATATATTGAGAAAAGCGTACAATTAAGGTTTCTGAAGCACTATTTCATTCTTATTTAATGTAAAATCTTTAGAGGATATGAAGTAATTAAAAGGATTAATTTTAGTGCTACCTCGCTGTAAAAATATTTTGCAAACGTAGGAGAAACGATGTACGGGGTCTGAAGTAAAAACTCGAAGATTTGCCAGAAAATTATCAAACGTGTTTAAGTTCAACGTCCTAGGGGCACGTGTTATTATTGACCGATCGAGTTCAAATTTTGCACCGATTAAATTTTTGCACCGAACTGCAGCAAAAGGGACCACAGAACTCAATCACCATATAGAGTCACCAGTGTGAGCGATTAAAGTTAGAAGAGCACCTTTATAAACAGAACATTTACGGCAGAGTACCGATTCCCAAAATTTTTTTTTAATACTTTCCTTTATATTGATAACTACCTGTACATTCGAGAGTTTTATGATTATTTAAAATACTAATTTTGCTATCATTATTACGCTTTAAAAGATTTTCTGGTCTATTCGAAGACAAATCCGGTCATAAAAGCACGAAATGTCGCCTTTTACAAATCTAAAATTTATGTTTAGAATTACATTAATTTGCCCGATGATTGCCTCTCTTAAGACACACAAATCAAGCTTTATTTTTTAAAGAATATCTTTTTTATAATCTAAGGCAGCGTTTCTTAATTTCTTTGGTCAGTTGAACCCTTTTAATTGCTTTTTAAATTATTTGCTTTTGATTTTTCGTGGAACTTTTAGTTTTTTGTCAATAGTTTGCAGTGGCGTAGCCAAGGTTCTGTTTGAGCGGAAACCCAGGTTCTTATATCAAAGAGACTATCACATAACTATTTGTCGTTAAAATGATAATTAAATAGACTTTTTTTATAGACCATGGTAATTATTTCAAACTACTAATTATTATTCATTATTATAAAACACCAAAACAATCCTATTTGCATAGATGGCTGGTGCCCCAAAAAAGTGGGGGGGGGGGGGGGAGTGTAAAAAGAGGTGCGGGGGGGCAGGTTTGGTGGGTGACACACCCTTAAAGCTAAATTTTTTCTTCAAAAATTGGGCAACTGAATTTTTACGTCATTATTAATGAATTGACCTTCTTTCAAAAATTCGAGAAAAAGACTCAAAAAGCGGGACCAGATGGCCACAGAAGATTTCCTAATAGAAAATCAAAGTTCCATTTTGATTTATACGAAATAATAACATGAAAAAAGCATATATATATATATATATATATATATATATATATATATATAAATAAAACAAGCACTTATTAAGTCAGTTCTTTCTTTAAACACGTGAGTGGAGGGGCAAAGTCCCTTTACTGTTGAAACTGAGAGGGCAATTGGCCCCCTTGCTCCCTCGTACGTGTCGCCTATGCCTGTTTGTGATTCTTAGTTATTTTTAAAAGGGATACATAACTTCAGAATTTATGCATGAGTTATGTTTAAACTATTTTTTTAGTTAGGAAAAGAAATAGTGATGTGTTTTACCTACAATAGTGTTAATAATTCATTAAAATTTACAAAGAAAAAGGTTTTAAATCTTAAAAACTAAAATGTTTTCTTATTTTACAAAAAATTGTAAATTTATTTATAAATCAAATTTTGAAGTCACTGTATATTATGTTGACTAAAATTGGTCCTCACTCGTTAAATGTTAAAATTGTGCTTTCAACTGCTGCCATAGATACTGGGAGAGTGGCTAGTATTAATTGTAGAATATTTAAAATTTACGACAAAAATCGTAATTTTAGGCAATATTTGGTAATGGTTCAAGAAAGGAAATTTGGGGGGGGGGGGGGTGTCCTTCCATAACTTTTTCAACATTGAAGTCCCTTTTAAAACAACCTTTGGTGATATTAGAGTATCAGTAGCTTCATTCGGAATTTTTTCGAAATTGAAGTATTTAAAAGTGAGAAAAAGGTGAATTATGACTGATCTTGGAAAAATTTCAAATTGAATCTTAAAGGCAATTTCAGGCGACAAATAAAATTATTCCTATAGTGGATAACCTTGATGGGTAATACAGTTCAGATTAGTATATACGAAAGTAAAAATAAAGTTATTTTTCATTTCGGGAAAGCATTGATTTTTAAGGGACAAATTTGAAAGATGTGGAATGAAAACATGCAAGTCTCATGGAGCCCCTGAGAGAGCTTCGTGGAACCATGAGGTACCGCGGAACACAATTTAAGAATCGCTGATCTAAGGTCATATTTGTATCTTCATTACAACTGTCAGATGAATGAAACTTATCAAAATAAAAAAAATCATTTTTTAAATTTACTGTTATCATATAATGCAGTTTTATCGTTTGTGCTAAGCAAACTCACAAGCAGTTGGTACAAGAGATTAAGATTCTGAATATATTTACTTAAATCTTTCTTATTATTTACCCTATTAGAATAAAAGCTTTCCCTTGCAATTTTTACTCTGAATTCAATATTAATCTCATTCTTTACAAAATCTATTAATAAATCAAAATTAGTCTTACTCACTGTATCTGCAGCTCTATGTCGCTGCCTTTGCCATAACTTAATAATATCCACGGGCAATGCTGATTCCACGAGTGGAAACAAAATATCCTCATATTTATTTTTTGTGATTCTTAGCGATTCAAGTGAACGGAACTGTGTTTGGAGATTTTCATACAATGTCCATAAATCATGTTTGTTTTTCGTCATAACCAGCTACAATAGATCTCGTATATAGACATGAATTAAAACGCTTTTTTTTTTTCAAATATTTTCTTTAAATACTCGATGACCTTGGGATAGTTTTCTACATTTGGCGGAAAACTGTTTACAATGCCTCTTGCCTTGGAACCGAGAACTATAGCTTGTAGTAAGTACTGGAAGTTATCGTGTTCGTCAATTTTCGTATTTTGATGTATTTGCTCAAATTGGGACCAAAAGGTTAACCATTCCTTCGGATTTTCGTCTAACTTTCTGAAAGTAAATTTTTGGTAGCTGCTACTGGGACACAGTTTCTGCACCTTGTACAGAATAGACTGACGAAGTCTCTCGCTTTTATTTTTATTTTCTCAAAAAGAAATTTTCTGTTGCACTTTTCACACATATCAAATTTCTTGTCGAACTGTTTTTCCGTGCATTTTTCTTCTGCCAATAGTTTCGAAAATGTCAGCGTCACATTCTTTTAACTGCTCATATTTATCCGATAGCAGTTCAAATTCTACTTGTTGCCTGACTCATTTGACTCCGCTAAGTTATCCAAATTATGAACAGATCGCGTGAACCACTTCGGGGAATCGAACGCTTCAGCTTCAAAATGTCCAATTTCAAAAGTAATATCAATTTACGCACCAATTCGCATAAAGCTTCTGAAAACTTCGGATTTCCGTATCCTGACAGACTCGCCAAAAATATTGTGTCTTACGTAAAAGAATACAGGAACAAAAGTGCTGAGGCTATTTTATTTACACTAGCTTCTAAAACAAAATACAATTTATATACATGATAAAAGAGCATAGGAAATCTCATTGAAGGAACACGATTGCATTAGGCATGCTCCCCGTAACGACGTGGTGAAATCTCTAACCGGCCATATTTACTAGACTGTTGCCACTTATTCGTACATGTAATAAATTTCTTCGGTGTTTAGAGTAGCTTTCAGTTGGAGGAGGTTCTTCCACGACAAAAACTATACGTTTGACCAATGTGTGAAATTTCTGGACTATTATTCTGTTTAAATACAGATGTCCAAACGGTTTAAAATTAGAATTAACTGTAAACAACAGTTCGATGGAGTTCAGGACGAACTTGCACCCTCAAAATAGGTACTTTACTGCTTCTAAAAACGCAACACGCATGCATGGACCGTACCACAGCCCTTTCAATCTATTAAATGTGAAAGCATGTAGGATACAAATTTAAATCGCGTGAATAAAGTGCAGAGGACTACATAGGCCCGTTAAGGAAAAAAACAAACAAACATGAAATTGGTTTGAAATAAAACAAAAATCTGAAAGGTCGTGATCTAGTTGTAAGCAACTAGGAAGAGTTCGGAAGAGAAAAAACGGAAGGAGGTAAATTGCTCAACACAGAGAGAAACATATGGATTTCTTTTACTAAAAGGTCTGATTTGTTACCACTTGGAGCAGTGAATCCTAACAATTTCGCCATTTTGGATCTGCGTAACGTTTCATACTAATTTCGTGCATACAGCGTCAATCTTAGTTGCAGCTGCAGCTACATAATACAGTACTATAGGGTTGCTGAAAATGAATACTGACCATGGAACACAGAGTTGATTCCACTCTAAGAAGTATAAAGTAGTAAAATTAGAATTCGAACTTAAAACTACGGACGTTTTAGAAAACAAGAATGAAATAAAAAATTGTTCAATTTGATAGAGTGTACAGATAATTATTTCATGAGACCCCATTAAAAAGTCAAGATAGTTTAGATCCGATGAGAGAGGAAGCTAAGCCACAGCTATATTACGTCAGATCCATTGGATAAGTTTCACTCAAGAAGTGCAGAATAACAAAACAATAAATAAGCTTCTTTACATTGAAACTTTGCATACAGTAAGTCCTTGACAATATTTATCACAGGATATAGCTCGTAGTGAAGAAAATGGCATTAGAGACAATGACTTCCTCATGCCTGATATCATTCAAATTTACCTTGAAAGTCCTAAATTGTAGAATAGATAGCGACACGTCCGCCATCTTGGACCTAAACGATGCGTTCTTCTTACGTCTGCTATGGTGAAGTAGCGTGTTTTGCTTCTGGATTGTTATTTATTATTGACTATATGTTAATCCACAATCAAGAGGCACCTCAATCAAGGAGCAAAACACAATATTTCATTATAGCAGATATAAAGAAGAGATTGGCATTTACCCCCAATATGGTGGACGTGTCGCTTCTTAAATTACAATCTAGGTCTTTAACCATACTTAATTTATTTCAAAAATAACTTAAAATCACCGTGTACATTGCACAAATGAAACAATTATTTTTATATCTCATCATAAATCCAGAAGATTACTTATACCTCTTTTCCTAAAAGTTGCTTAAGATCATCTTCTGCAGAAGTATCTACTGTTAAATTTCAATGACGTTAGACACGAAATTTTTTTCCGAACTAATATGCACTAGTCAACAGTGATTTTATAAAGATATAAAAAAACATGTCTCAGATAAAGCGAAAGCATTTAAATAAATGCGGGTGCTTAAATTCATCCAAGTTATTGATACAATTTGTACAATAAAAAGCACACTTAAAATAACATTTTAAAAATTCAGATTTTAGATAAAATTACACATAGTAAGTCGTTTGAGGTGTCTCGTCGTGTAGTGCCAAACATGGCGCTACTGATTTTTGTTTTGAACTTTCAAAAGATAGCAAATATAAAGTAGTGTAAAATGCCACTAGATGGCGTGCATCGATTTTGAATTATTTGCTTCCTTTATACAGAAGCGAACTCATCGAAAATGATAAATTGCGTTGACCTTTTAATGGTCTAAGGAAAAGTTTATTTTTGCATTATTTTAAGAGCGTAAACAGTGCGTACATTTTGTTTTGTGCCCCGAGTTGGGGAAAATTTTGCATAGGACTTGCATTAGCAGACGATACTTTAATTTGAAAGATAATGACGTTTTCCGAAACAGTCATTAGTGTTTTGTAAATGAAGTGAACAGCATAATATTCTACAGAAAATACGCTTCGAACATTTAGGACAGATACATGTGATTATGAATGTTATTATTCAGGAAGCTGTTCGTTAATGCCGCTAATGTAAAATCGCCAGAGTTGATGTATTGCATCGGGTTGAGTTGTGTGAAAATACACTGATGTCCAAAGATATTTGAAGCGTTCGGAAACAGCAGAACATACAGTGAATGAAGAGAAATATGTTTACGACATAATTAATAGTCGTGGTCTAGGAAGAACAGTGATATAAATGAAGTAATGTAAATTACTTTTAATGTTCTCAAAAACTAAATAATGTGTATTTATTACGGTCATGACTTAATTTTTTCAAAAATCTCTGGTGGTTGCAGTTGATGAATTTTCGTCTTGAGTGCTAAAAATCTATTGTTGCAGTTGTATCTGAGAAAACCTTACTGCACCAACTCGCTTATAGTTGAGAGCATGAAATATACGGTGCTGTAGCCTGCAGGCCACTAAACTAAAGATTCTACTATAGAACAATGCTGTTCGTCACAAAATAGCAAGTAAAATATGATCATATGAATAACTTTTAGTTTGAACTATTTGTGCATATTAGTGTGCGTAATTCATATGTGTTGAGAGGCAATCTCCCTTCCCTTGTTGTTTTGGCGTACAGTTTTGGGAATGCATTTATTAATGCCAGTTTGAAATACAAAAAGCCAGATTTTGAGCAGTAGAAACAAACCTGGGACTTAGAGAAACGTTGGGAAATTTGAGAGTTAAAGCATTCCGTATTTTTACACGTTTTTTTTTAAATTCTATAACGTTATTTTATAAAGATTTTCTGCAAGCGATAAAGCTTCTCTTATATGATCTTGTTATTCAACATAACTTAAAAACAGCAATAAAATGCTTTTGCTTATGTTTAGCTCAACAAAAGTAGAAAATGGACTTAGTGAAGTTTTTTTTTGCATTAAAATATACCATAAATTTGGAGTTTATATGTTTATATATGCAGATAAGCGTAAAAGCAATACCTTCTTGTAATCGGATTTTATATTTTTTTCAGTGAGATGATTTTATATATTTGTACGAGTTATGTACAGCATTCTATTTACTAGAAAAGAAACTGGTGCGTACTAAATTATTATTTTTTGTTCACAGTATAAGATAGAATATCCGTTACATGTATGGTCACTTTTCGTGGTTTTTGTTTTCTCAAATGGAGAATATTACTGTAAATACTGTGATTTTCATTTTAAATACATGACGGTAGCCACATTTTAATCGTTAAATTCTGAAATTTAATTGCTCTGCATCCATTAATTGCTTTTAACTTGTATTGACAAGTCGGTTGTTGATATATCATGGTTAAATATTTTTGCTGTGTCAGGTGCAAAATTGAACGCAGAATTTCACCAGAAAGTCAAAACAAAAATATTTAAATCTGAAGTTAAAACAAGTATTTTTTGAATGTGCACAAAATACGTACATTTAAGAACTTTCAATCACATTGGCACGAAGCATTTTTTCTTTTCATCGAGAACAAAATATTTTTTTTCCTCCGATTATGCATAAAAGAACATAAAATTTTACTACGTGTTTTCTTTTTTTTTTTTAAAATCATAACCGTAACATACCTACCTACCTGCATAGAGTCAGAGGGACCCACGGGGCATTTTGCATTGTAATATTGTCACCACTTCTGCACCACATTGTGATAAATAAGTATATTTTCACGTGATAAAAATAAAAATTACATTGCATTGAAAATAAGTACACATACTCACGAGAACAACTAGTATACCTCGGTCCTTTTGAAGATTTGTTTCAGTACTACATAAAACAAACCTTTTTATACATATATTTCAATAGGAAAACCTGCATGGTACTACTATGGTTTTTCAAAAGCCTACTTTTTCTTGATACTTTGTGATAAGTTTCATAAAACGAAGAGCAAAATATGCAAACATATTCATTAATATACACAGCTATGAAAAATTGGAAGAATACCAAGTGCTTGTATGAATAAAAAATCCAAATTCGTCAATAAAAAGAAAATGTCAAATATGTTCTTATATGGAAACAAATTCACTTCAATTTACAGAATAGTAAACATACACTACGCAGTACAAAAACGGTTTTGAAGCATTGTGTACCCCAAAACAGTAGGAGCTCTGCGCACGTGCCTCGCTTGCTCGTGCAGAATTAGGGCGCAGTCATGATACACTTTATTTCTTGAAAACTTTCCATGTTAAATTTTTAAAACCCGCCATTAGTTTCCAAGAAAATCAACTGCGTAAGATTTCATTTCACTCAAGAATGTAATCTGAAACTAGTGATGAAGGAAAACATTATAATGGATTAAAAACATATGTTGTTTAATACTATTCAAAATGAAATCTTTTCCCAGTATTTATCTTTGTTCTCTGATGTTATTCCGTTGAGTGGAAAACATGTTATTGGGTAAAAGAGAAACATTATGCTAAAAGGGTTTATTTTTAGCAAGCATCCACATTAGCTCATCTACAAGCATCTGAACAGTTTGATATCTCTAATTACAACTATTTTCAAATATTTATGCATATTTTCCTGAATCAAAGTATGGACTAACATAGAAATAAGCTTTTGATTCTTAGAATGACTCGGAAATGTATTAAAATTTAATGCTTTAACTTTTGTAAATGTATGGCTGCACAATTTTATCCTATTAACTGCCACTTGTTTTGATTTTTTTAATAGAAAAGTTGCTATATATATATGACGAGAGGCCATGTCAGCCTAGTCAAAAACTAGCACCACGGCCGTTGGCAGGGCCCGGCATGAAATAAGAACAGTAGAAGTTTTATGAAGGGGAGAGGGAGGGCCGAGGAGCAAACTGACAAGGATCCCCCTTGATTCTCAATGGTGCACATATTTACGCTTCCTTTCCTTTTTTTTTTCCACGATGTCATAAAAATATCCTGAGCCCATGAAATTAATATTTCTCAAACCGTATATTCTTACGACAACTTGTTGCTTTTATATGAATTTTTAAGAAAAGTCAAGGACTTTTTCGGACACCATGAATTTTCTATTTTTCTTCTCTTACAGCGATACACATAAACTCTATTTATGTTCTCATGCACTTTATTGCTGAAATATTGAAGATTGCCTTTTCTAAGTCTACAAATCAAAAGTCGATTGAATCGTCAATGTTTGCTAAACTTCAGTTAATGCTTTAGCAATGTGTACTTCACCAAAAAAAAAAAAAATAAATAAATAAATAAATAAAAAAAGAAAAAGAAAAAAACGGTATATAAGTATATAATTCAAAAATTGGCTATCTCTGTCATGACGAGAACCTCAGTTTATTTATTGAAAGAAAGACGATCCTCGTACAAAACTGATTCATTCATTAGCACTCGAAGAGAAAAAGGAGAAAAAAACATTCTCAAGTTGAATTTCAGCTTTATGGCACCACCTCAGTGTCACGCATTTAAACGTTGACTTCATTTTTCTAGCCTGATGTAAAAGTTTCATTTGTTTTGAAGATTTAACGGTGGAAAAGATTTTTTTAAAAAGCTTTCTATTATTGGGATTAACCTTTGGATATGATTTTTTGGGGGAAGGGGGGGGGCAAGTTAGCTGTATTAATTGTAATTTTGAATCAAAAAATCACAAGGGCGAAAACTCAAAGATTGTGCAAGAATAAAATTTCTATTTCTTCAATAAGTTGCAGCAATGATGCTTGTAAGGGCCTTTTTCTTATTTTCTATATTTCATGTTCCAGTTGCATGAAAGAAAAAAATATTAAAACATCTGATCTCACAACGATTTTACGCCATGCTCTAAAACAGCGATGGTAACTGTTTTAGTACTCTGTACCAAGTCTGGCATACGCGCTAAACTTGGTAGACGGAAAACTTTCATGGTATGCCATAAAGCAGGGCTGTCCAACTGCAAATTGCCCACGGGCCAGAATTCCGGTCACTGATCACCTGGCGGGCCGCAGTTTGAAAAAGTTAAACAATAACATCTTACCTCTTATACAATAACAATTAATAGTTGAATTATTAGTTATAAAACAATGAACAGAAGGATTATAAAGCAATTTGCTTACATTTTAATGAGAAAACTGAGACCGATCCGCCTTTACAAAGGCAGGAATGTCAACATCGACGCGGGCCGCATGCGGCCCGCGGGCCACTAGTTGGACAGCCCTGCCATAAAGCATCAATTAAAACAAATCTCAAAAATAAAAGATAAAATAGTATTGCTACTACAAGACTAGTTAACCAATAGTCGAGGTACCTGGGCTCTCATAATGCAAAATTTCACTAATAAAGTATAAACCCATAGTATCAAATGCAAATAGAAACTCAAACGATCTTTGCTTGCTGATCGTGACTTGTTGCATAAATCACGCGATACAGACTTTGACGATTTTCTGCATTTTTAATATCCACTACCTGGAGCAGTGTTTGAACCCATGACATGGGATATAAAATGCCAGTGTCTAACATTTCGCCATTCTTCCTGAATTTTTGCAGAATCCTCCACCCGTTACTTGAATAAATGCCTGTTAGAAGCATTAATCGCAGTTCGTATGACACTGCCAATATAGTGTAACGTTTAATCGTCAAAGATTTTACAATAGCACTTTAGCCAAAACTCATTTCTACTTTTCTGTGACCATTATGTTATTATTTTATAGACAGCAAATAATTTATGTCTGGTCTAACTAAGCAACATCATTTTAGTGCTTCTTAGTTTTTAAGGCTCGTAAATCGGTTTTATAATTAAAATGTTTTGTTCTAAATGACTTAAATTACTTTAAATCAAGTATTTTAAGACCAATAATATATTATGGCATTTACCAGCTTGAAAAAAAAGTTTATGTAAATTTCCCATTGTAAACTTACGAAAAGAAAAGTTTGAAATTAAACGTTATAGCGTTTTATGGTTGTTTAACCAAAAAGCTAACAAAATTTAATCTCTTCTCTCTTCCATTAAAACGTCTGGCGATAATACAAGATCCCTGTTATGGCAGAAGGCCAAACAGGAGCGAATTGTTCCTACTTATAAGATAAAAAATAGCAATAGAAAGTGACGTCAACGCCAACATTTAAGGAGTAATAACAGCCTTATAGAGCTGTTTTTGAACTTTGCGGCGTTTTGTTTCGCTTCCGAAATTCGGAATTTTGATGAGGATAAAACATAAAAGACTTTCGGATAAAATAGTTTAGTGAAATATTTTAACAAGATTTTCAGTAACATCGTTTTGTAAATTTTGCGTTAGAATAGTTGGGTGGTTTTGAAATAGGGAATGTTATTTTAAAACAGAATAGTTTACTCAAACGTGAGCAAAGTGCTTTCCGTTTTTTAAATATAAATTTATTTTATGGTTTGTATTTTAGAGCACGAAAGAAAGATTTGACGTAAGTTGCACTTTTGATGTTATACTATACATTAAGTGAACATTCTACGAATTGTACGCAATGTAGGCTTATTTAATGAATAAAACACTTAGCGTTAAAAGCGCATTCAGGTTTAAAATATCTTTGCTTAATTTAATCTCGTCACTATTCTAGCATTACATTACTTCAAACTTTTTAACCACGCAGCATTAAAATGTGGAAAAGGGGATAATTTAAACCCTAAATGCAGTTGTAAGTATGAACAACAGGACATGTAAAGAATAGTTAAAGATTAGTTATTAACTAAAAACTATTTCAAATACGTTTAGAACCCTTGTAAACAAACTTGTGCAATTAAAACTAAGTTAGTTATAGTTATAACAATGTTTACAAAAGTTGAGATTAGTCCATTAGAACTGCTTTCTACTTACGAAACGCTGACAAAATATGCTCTATAAATTGTAAAAGTTTTAATGTTTCATTACAAGAAAAAAAAAAACCGTTTAAAACTTAAAGATAATGAAATTGTAAACTAATTGATTAAAATGCGTCGTGTTATTTCGTTAACAATAATCATTTTACAAGCGTAAATGGTCCGATCCAAAAGTAATGAGCCTTGGTTTAAAAAGCCAGATTTATTGAGCTGATCGGTACAACTGCCTAATAATCTTAAAAATAGGCACCTCCTGCAACAATGTACTTCTGTAGGCGGCTTTTCCATGACTCAAAGGCATCCCTGAAGTCCTGTTTCGAGATATCTGCAAGGGCTACCTTGACATGCGCTTGGATGTCCTCAATCGAGTCCAAACGTTTCCTTTTCAGAACTGATTTTAGTAGTGGAAACAAGAATAAGTCAGGAGGTTACAAGCCTGGATTGTAGGAAGGCTAGAGCACCACGGAAGATTTGAATCGAACCTTTTTCAGTTAGAACTCTTGATACAAATTTCGCGCAGACTTTCCGCATGTGCAACTTCTCCGTGACAATGCGTTGCACCGTTGTTTCCGATAAGTTCAGAGCTCTTGCTACTAGAGACTCAAGGGATTCGTCAGTCACCACTTCTCGGCTTTTCCAAAGGTCTCGTGCGACTTTTCTACTTGTGAATAGGACATACACTCAGTTCCAAACGCCTGTTGAAGCACTGCGAACGTTTGGGAAGGAAACCGAAAACAAAATTTGATCTATTTGCGTTGCTCTGACGAACTTTCCATATCGCCGTGTCACGCACCACCGTATAGGGGTTACTGTTAAAGCTGATGGTACCGCTCCGAAGGCTGGGAGGCAACTGACCTGCATTGCTCTGTAAAGCCAACAATCCCCACCACTGTCGCTGTCAAGCGGAGCGAGCTGCAGGGTGTGCATGCGTCAGTATAACGTGGGGCTCATTTCTTTTGGATCGGACCATGTATGTGCAATTATATGTACATTTCTTCTGTAGAAAAATAAAGTCCATTACTTTTAACTTTTTGACTTTTTCGCGGGTAAATGCAAACAAAAACATCGCAATTAGAAATGTATTTCTTGTTTTCTGCTGTCGCGTAGTCAGAAAAAAAAATAGTTTGAATTATTTTGTAGATAATGTGTTAGGAAAGTTATTAGCTGAAGCAATGGCGTTTTAAGGATATGAAATATATTATGATGATAAAATTGCAATTTTTATCATCAATAAAGTCGTGCCAGCAATCCACTAAACAGCCAAGACTTAAACAAATCAAGTTGCTCATTATGTCAGACTATCACACCAAAACTATTTTGCCTACATCTTCAAACATTCAAACCGTGCAATATACCAGACAGCTTGGTTATCACATTCAGATACTGTCTGACCACGGAATGTATGGAAAGGCAAACATCCGGTTTACAGGCAGAAATGGACACATCGATTAGTTTCCACGGAGTCAGCTTTTGCAGATGTATGTTAGCCTCTAAATTAAGCAGAGTCTCAATTAAATGAGCTGAACAAGCGCATCAAGTTTTTACTTTTCTCCTTTATTTATATAGACTCTTCTTAATTGGACGTTTGAAAATTCCATACAATATGTTGTTGGGCAGTATTTGGACGTGATAATCGGGCTATCTGGCTTATTGCATATGGTTTCGCCTTAGCCCTGGCTTAAGGACGGTAACTTACTGTTAATTCAAATCGTATTTAATAACAGAGAATCCCATTAAAGTTGAAACTTTATGGGTCATGTTAGACTTTTTGATAGGTCATTAACGAATGGCATTATTACTTGGCTAACGTGCCAAGTGACTTGGTGATTCAAAATAATTAATTTCTGACTACTTGACTATTAGGGCATTTTCTTTTTCAAATTTCGACTAGTTTGTAAACTTAAAGCAATTTATATCTTAGTCAGGACTAGTTTTACAAAGGAAACATTTATACTATTAAAAACAATAATTTAAGCAATGTCACATTATTGTTAAAAATTTTAAAATAATGGTTAACTACCAAGAAAATTAAAAAAAAAAAAAAAGAAGAAAGAAAAAAACGAAAAACTTATTTGAAGCGAGATAAAAGTATCTTTTGCCACTTTAGGCCTATAAATTCAAAAATTGTCTGCATCTTCTTTACTAATAATAAAGCTGAAAGTCTGTCAGGATTTCTGTGACGTGCATAGCGCCTAGACCGTTCGACCGATTTTCATGAAATTTGGCACAAAGTTAGTTTGTAGCATGGGAGTGTGCACCTCGAAGCGATTTTTTGAAAATTCGATTTTGATCTTATTTTTTTCCAATTTTAAGAACAAAATTCTCATAAGATGAACGAGAAAAAAAACGAAATTATCATTACGTGAAACCGTAACCAAGCCAATTGGCGAGAAAATTCACCATACATTATATGTAAATATACAGGCGAACCAAAAGACCTTTTAATTTTCTGTTACAGGCAAAGCCGTGCGGGTACCACTAGTTTTAAAATAAAATGTAATCATTTCACTAATTTAAGTACACATTTGTGAATAAATTATACATCCAATACGTATGCAAAGTTGAAACAAAAGTCGTTAATGTATTATACAACATAAGTAGAGTAATTCTACTTATGTTGGAGACCTAACTTCATTGGAGACCTAAGAAATTAAGCATTTTTTCGATAAATTAAAAATTTAGAAAATTGTTGTATTACTTAAGACGTCCAGAACACATTTGGTGTTACTGTAACCTTTGACAAACAAAGTTTTTTAGGAATATGTTTTTGATTTTATTGTGCACACACTATTACATGTTCCCAATTAAAAATAAAACATCTCATATTCATAAAATTTGCAATGTTTTTCTGTTTCATTAACTGAACTTTAGAATGACAATCATTAAACTCAAGGTAATAACCTTTTTTTGTTTTAATTATAGTTTCGACAATAAAAATGCTATGAAATTATTCGGAGTTGCAAAAGTTATTTTTACTCAATGCAATTATTCATAAAAATTATACACTCGTAAATACATTAAAAACTTTTTATTTCATGCAATAAATTTACTTTTTTGAAGAACAAAATATTTTGAAAAATCAAATTTACATAATCAGAAAGAAAACTTGCATTTCAGTGCACCCAAAATCACAAGTATTGAAAGTTTTTAAAATGAAAATTTTTCTGAACCTTAAAACATTCATCAATATGCCTTCTTAATATGCAATTAGAGCTTTCGAAAAAGAAGGAAGCTGCATCATTACGGATAATTAAGTTCTTCCTTTGATGTGCTCCTGTTAGCAACGCAAAGAGAAAAAGATAAAAAAAAAAAAAATGTTTCAACTGTAATCTTAAATTTGTAATGTGGAGAAGTGCGTAAAACCGGAATGGTTCAGCCGTAAAAATGAAAATTGCAAAGATTCGTCATAGTGAAGGCGGAAAAAAATTAAAATTTACACGTGTAATGACTTTAAGAACATTAAATCTGCATTAAAATCTTCGTTAGCAGAATGGCAAAAAATGTTTCTAGATATAAATTAAATGCAGAAAGTGTTTCATACCCCAGAAGAAGTAATTGCTAACGAAATTGCTGGAAATTATCGCAGAAAGAAAATATTTAAGTGCCATAAAGATTTGACGGGAAAATTCGATTACGCCTAAAAGAGTTCCTTAAGGAGAAGATTACGTGCGGCTGGCAACGATCCAGGCCGCCACGCTCAACGCCCTCTGGTGATGATGATTAAATTAACTTGCAATATATTTGAAGATGATTTCCGGTACAAACTTTTCAAGAAAAGCCTTATTCTGTTTCTGACAAATTTAATTAGTTCTTTAAAACTTTCTAAAAAGAAGGTATTGGAAATAAATGCCGATTATGCGCCGTAAACGGAGATGTTTAGCGTGATTGGTTATGAATTATTAATGAATTTCCCGAAGTACATCATTTTTTGTTCAGAGTACTTCATTGAAACTTTTACAGTTCTAACAACTTTGCATTTCTAGATAAAATGTTTTAATTTTCGTAATTAAACATCCTGCTTAAAACGAAATTTCTAATAATAGAACAAAGAAAACAGAACAAAGAAATATTTCTGCTTTCTTAAACTACATCGTTTTGTGATATACAAAATGTGTCTAGAAGGGCATTTGAACCCCCCCCCCCTCCGGTAGCCCACTCACTGACCAAATTAGCTGGTTTTTATTGTTTAAAGGCAACAGCAAGGCATGGCAAGTAGGTCACTGAAACCTCCACAATTTCGGCATTTTACTAAATGGGAGATCTCCTGCCCGCTCAAGCTGCTAACGACCAACCTACGCAATTTCAGTTCCATGGATTTAGCGAGCTCGTGTTCTGTATGTACGTTGTCTAACTGTCGACGTCATTCTCCAGACCCGAATGCCTCAGATTGTGAGTCCAGCGCTATAACCGCAAGGTTTCCACAGGCCTCTTTCTTAAAGGTTATGTAACATTTATTTTAGACGCACTGTCCATTCCAGCATCGAACACATTTTTTATTGACTATGCCGGGTCTGGTAGGTTAATTTAAGGCATCTATTGGAATATCTTTTAAAGTGGTTGTTACCTTAGAGCAGGAATATAAATGGAGGGAGCCAGTCCAATCATTGGCTTATCAAAAGCTGAGGCTACGACTCCAAGTCTCGTGACTCAACAACGACGAACGGTTGACACGTTTTCAATAAAACTAGCGAAAGAAACCTGATATCTTAAAATGCTTTGCTTTAAAATCTATCACATGACTTGGGGTCCTTGGTTCCCGTAAGAAAGACTTCACTTCGTCCATTTTATCTCTTCTTAATGGTTGCTACGTCCTCTGGGATAGCCGGAAGCTTTTAAAACAAATTAATTTGTCCTTCTATAACTCCATGGAATAGTGCAGTGTTACCAATATGTGTTTCACCAGGTGTCGAGGACTTGCAGATATGGACGAATGTTTGCGTTGTCATAAAGAATCTGCCAAGGAAGGTATTCTATGCGCGTCGATGACCTCTTTCCTTAGTCTTCCATCGTTGATCGGAAGCACCCACTTTTGCTTACCGTGTCCCGGGCATAAAATACAAGCAGAATCAGGTCGCGTTCATATGAAACAATTGGTTAACCCGGGTTTTAACCAGCAACGTTCTAAAATAGCCCCAAGTTCAGTAAAAGTCGTTCAAATAGCTTCACCGGTAGATCAACCAGTCGTGACTCGAGTATCCTCAAATCAATGCCGGTCGATAAGACCGCATAACGTTTTTAGTCAATCAAGAGTCAACTGCTGAAACCGGAGTTCTAAAAGAGTGTTCACTCTCACTCGTCTGCTTGAGTAAACATGCATTCAAAAATCGTTCGGAATAACAACTGGACATGAACTACTAAGGTCTGGTTGTTAACCGTTACGTGATCGCACGTTTCAACCAGCCGTCCAATTCGAACGTGACCTTAAAAAGCGATGGGAGACCTGGAACATTATTTTTTCAAATATAAACCTTGAAGGGATCACTACTTAAGTACTAGCCACTACTGGTGTTTTATCTTACTTGCTGCAATATTACTGAAATCGTAGAACTTGAAAAAAAAAAAAAAAAAAAAAAACTTCAGTTGTACACTCTCTATATGTTTCTGCTAGGACCCTTGGGTTCTAGTAATATTTCCTAGCATGATTAAAGTCTAGTAACTGTTTCCATTTCGAAAATATTTTATCATTTCGTCTTGTTTTTTCAATAATAAATCGCATAATTATGCAACTTAATAAGAACACAGTAATTTTTAAAATATTAGTCTACAAAATTTTCAACAATCACAAGTTCAGCGACCGTGTTATCATAAATGGTTACTGGAATAAATTTCCAAAAGTCCCTTGAGCGCTGTAACAGCGAACATTGTTTATTGGACCGCTTCCAACGCTAGACATGAAATGTTATGTTGTATTCCATGCTTCAGTAATTTTACATGAATATGCTTTAATTTTCTTTATGTCCTATTTATAACAAGTAATAACATGAAGAGAATAGTAAGTAAGTCTTGGAAATCAAGGAAATTTAATATGAATAAATATAGAGAGTGGTGTTTCCTTATATATCATGTTATTATGTTCTATCTGAGGCAGTTATCCGATGCAAACAATTTGCCCCGGATGATTTAACAATCCTAATGACTGACTTCTAATTTTTCAATAGAATATGTTCTCTTTAATAAATGCAGCAGTGTTTTGGACCCGCTTTAATAAATGTTGTTTTTCATGAAATAACTTTTAGTATCTTCAAAACAAGTCAGTTATTCTGTTGATGATAAATGTAATAAAGATAATCAAAATATAAAGTTAAGACTTTTTAATCACGTGTGTAAGTTGACATGTTTTGTTTCTCTCAATAGTCTTTCAAAGTTTTCGAAATTTAATTAAGGACTGACCATTGATAAGGAACTGATCATTCAATTAAAGCCTTAAATTTAATATACGCTATTTTACTTTTCCTTTATGTAAATTTATTCTATTCCACAAAATTAAAACATTTTTTCTTCATAAATGAAATGGCAATTTCTTCGGTTTAACTTTTGCATATACTTAAGATAAACGTTAACAACTAAACTAAAAAAAAAAAAACAAATTTAAAAGTAAATTAAAGAATATTACGATATTAATTTAAAGAAGGTAAACGTTTAGTTTGTTTTAAACTCAAAAGTTTTTTTTTTATATAAAGATTTAAAAAATAATTTTATTTCTTGTACCTAATTTTAATTTAACTTTTCAGCCAATTTCATGAACTGCAACACATTTCGAAGAATAGTGACTTAAAAACATCATCTCTTTTCGCAGTTTGAGTGATCCTTTTTTCTAGTTTCAAAAATTCTGGTCATAAACCGAAATATGCAAGAAACAGCAGTTTTAAAAGTTGAGCAAAGATATTATTTAATTTTTGATATAAAATGACCTTTTAAGTGAAAACGTAAAATGTGTTTTTTTCACTAGAAAACTGAAGAAATATAAAATTGGTCATACTTCGAGCTTTCGTTACCTAGAAACCAATCTATTTGGACTGGTTTAAATTTAGAGAAATCTTATTTTACGTTTGGTTTTAATCAGCTTGCATTATTTTAGACTATTATAAAACTACAGAGTTATTGGCATTATACCGTTTATTAAAATTCGACTTAATATTACTGAAGACAGCTTTGTAATTATTATATTTTTTTCAATTTCTAATGGCAAATATTTGAAATTTCAAAAATGACCGGAAATATGAAAAGTCCATTTTCTCAATTGTTCCCCTGATTCCCAATATTGCACAGCAAAAATCGTTACACGAAGTAGGGAAATGTGCGGCAAAGTGAAAAAGCAAGGAAAGTGAAACGGTGAAACATTTACTCCATCTTGATCGCCACCCTAGCAACGCGTGCAATGTACGCCAATTATGAAATAACTACCTTCTGAATATCAAATTACGAGATAATACAAGCAATTTTCAAAAATTGATTCTCGTGTTGTAATATTTTGCTGTCAGTCAAAAATTATTTTCGTTATTACAAAAAGATAAAGTTCTTGTTATTAATATTTTAAATACTAACTGATACTTATTAATATTCAGTGCTGTATTTATTTATTTAATGTTAAGCTTATTTTTATTTTAAATGTGGCTTACACTTATTAACTGCATGTAGGGCAGAGTGAGTGTTGCAAAAAGATATAGTTCATTTTGTTTTCTTATTCAATAACGTATTAAATCCTTTACGTATTCATGTATTGATTTATTCATTTACATTTCTCCATTTAACAATCCAGTTATTCATTCATATATTTATTTATTTTCTTATTCATTTACTATTTTGTTCCCTATTTTTTCCCCTCTGAAGTAAACAAGTTAGCTTATTTATTCTTTTTTTCTTCATTACAATGAATAAGAGAAAAAAAGGGGGGGGGGATCAGTGCAGACTCTCGATCAGCGTGGTTTAATGGTAACGCATTTTCGTTATTTCCATTGAAACCAGAAGTAGAATAGTCAAGAAAAGATCATGCTTTTTAGCATGCACCCTGAATGCTTCAGAGATAATATAAATGAAAAATTTTCTGCTTTTTACTTTTACTTCGTAAGGAATTAACTCAAATTATATTTACAAAAAGAAAAAAAAATACGTTTACCCAAGAAAACTAAGCAATGGGTAAGCGGTGTAAGCTTGACAGTGTAAGTGGCAAAAAATGAACATTTGGAGAGAATTAGATCAAATGATGGGGAAAAAGACATCCGTTTTGTAGCTAAGAGATTTTAGTTTTGCCCTGACGGCTACTACTGGGCTTAAGGTGTGTTTTTCAAGAACTGCTAAGGGAACGCTTTACAATAGGATGCACGTGCATTTAACTTAAATGATTTTTTTAAATACTTTCGTTGGCTTAAATGTTCAACGCAGACAGTCGATTTACAAGTGATAAATAAGAAACAATTGCTAAGTTATTGACAAATATGACTATTTTTAATTTGTGATGAAATCATTTTGAAGGCAACTGCTGTTTGCAATTAGTTAAATTCCTTTCAGTTTAAAAGAAATACGAAAAAGTATTGAATTTTTTTAAAACAAGGGGTGATGATATGGATATTTCTACCCCCAGTTACTTACCAGCCATTAAAATATTTGAATAATGTAAGCATACAAACATTTTCCCGCTAGAAAAAACTTAGGAGGGAAAAGACGGAACTGAAAAAGACAATCTGCAACGGTCGCTTTTACCTTAATTAAAGCCCTTGATCGTAGCTTAAGTAGCGACACGTCCGCCATCTTGGGGATAAACGATGCTTTCTTCTATGTCTGCTATGGTGAAGTAGCTTGTTTTGCTTCTTGATTGTGACGTTTCTTAATTGTGAATTAACATGGAGTTAATAAGAAACCACAATTAAAAAGCAAAGCACGCTACTTCACCATAGCAGACATAGGAAGAAAGCATCGTTGAGCCCTAAGATTGTGAACTTGTCGCTACTTAAGCTTCAATTCAGGGCTTTAACCTTTACCAGTGCCGAAGAAGTCTGGCAGTTTGAAGATGACCGAGACCAAATTAAAGATTCAGATACGAAAAAAAATAAATAAATAAATCACAACCTTTTGTCTGAATTGGTTACTTAAAAATATCTATATTTATCTGTACATTACTGACATTGTGAAACCTTAAATGTGTTGCAACACCGATCAAGTTACCTTTATTACACAGTTTGATTATAAAAGTGAAAACGCGCTATTCATTTAGCTTCAAGTGAATAGTAACTATTTAGAAGCAAAAGTGTAAGTTTTAGGTATTTTCAAGACATAAAACACCAAAAAAAAAAAAAAAAATCAGTAGAATTTGTCCACACTTCACATTAAAAAATACTTTTATGCTTATAAAGTGTCACTTTTTGTCATTGCGTCTTTTATTTCCAGTAGCATCACATGACTTATTTGCCTTTAACATCTAAAGGACAATACGTGTGTGTGTGGGGGGGGGGGGGCTTGATAAGTAATACACTTAGATGACGAGTTACTGCGGTTTATTCTTTTTTAGAAAAATAATAATGAATTAATGTTGCTTTTAAAATGAATGGATTGACATTGTGCTTAAACGCAACACACAATAAATGTGTTACTTTAAAAACATTCAAAACAACTTATCTAAATTTAAGAAACAATCACCATAGTTAAGATGCTCTAAATTTTAAGGGAGCTAATCTTGAGAGCAAATAACACAATAACAATTGCTCAAATAATCTGCCCCAAGTATTTGAAACCCTGTCGAGCGTTCCTCTTATTTCCGTAATAAAATCTACCAAGTCATGCATTTGTTCATGAAAGGATTTCAGATCTCAAGGTAATACGGTCTCCACTTTTAGCATGCTATGAATAAAGACGCAAGTTTGTTATTTTGTCATTAAAGTTTGAATTAAAATGCAAACATTGCAGCGACTAGATAAAACTCTCTATTCAAGCTTAAAATGATGCAAATTTTTAAATGCTTAACTGAAGAGACAAATTAAACATGATAGAATTACGATGAAGATGAAATTGCACCATTATTTGAAAAATAAAAAGACTACTAATCTAATAATTCACTTCCTTTGGAGATGGTCTTGAGGGAAAATGGGAACTGCGTGAAACAACATTCACTTAAGAGAAAACTAAAATTGATCTAAGTTGTTAAAATACTTTGAAATGAATTTTTGACAAAATCTTACACTTTCCAACATTGTCCTTTCCTTTCTATGCATATATATATACACCGGGTGGTTATAAAAGAAGTATCTCTATTTGCAGCAGTCTGTAGCTTGAAGGAATAATCCGATTGCAACCAAAATTGGAACACTTACTAATCTTGAAGGGGGAAGAAGGATACTGCAATAAAAAAATAGTTGCAAAAGGTGCCTACAGGTGGTGCTTTTGAATTTATTATGTGTAATAGAAGAAAAAAGAATTAGCGTGTAAAGCTCGATGGTTTATTCAATATTGTTACAGGCATATAAAGTTTGCGCATCGCGGTGCCGATCAAGTTCAGGTTCCACGACTTGACCATTGAGCTGGAGAACACAAACATGCGGTCTGCGAAGTTTTCAACTGCGGAATGCAAGGTATCTGAAGTGATGTTTCGCACATGTTGAGTACTGCTATCTTTTAGTTCACTGAGGTGTTTGACACCTACATGGTACCTTTAAGAACCCCCAAAGCCAAAAATCACATAGCGTCAGATCAGGGTACCAAGCAGGACACACCATTTAAAAATACCTGCTTAATACCCTATCATCCGCGGAATGTTTCCGTGAGAAATTTTGTGTTGTTCGCCCAATATGGAGATGGGCTCCATCTTGCATAAAAACTGTTTCGGAAAGACACAGTCTTTGCTATAGTTGACGAACAAAAAATGTTCTCTAGATGCTCTTCAAAATCTCAACATGTTTAAATAGTTTTAAAATCAAAGCGCAGTCTGACAAACTGGGAGACATCTCGTGCCACGTTACTGGCAGAAATAACTGCTTCTTTAATTTTCTAATTGCAACTAGTGTTTGCATTATCAACGAAGTCTTTTGAAGGCTACAGAGCCACCTATCGGTGATTGAATCAACTATTTTTTATTGTACCATCCTTCTTCCCTCTAAAAGATTAGTAAGTGTTAAAATTTTGGTTGCAATTGGATGATTCCTTCAAGCTACAGGCAGCTCCAAATAGAAATACTTATTTCATAACTAACCAGTACTTAAAAGTGGAAGTTTATTTGTATGTGTCGGCTTGGGTGTATATTACTACTTATATAAATACAGTTTACGTCGGATTTTTCCTAAATTTTACACAGAGGTCCTTTGAAGCTCAGTAATTCGCAACGAGTAGTATTTGTCTCGCATTGGGGAAAAACCCCCATCCCATATGGGTTTTTCTCATACAATTCCAGTTTCGGTCGGATCTTTTACAAATTTGCCTCCATATGAAGAGGGGAGGGGGGTTCACCACGGTTTTTTCTTTGTGAAAATTTACAGTTCTGTTCCTCAGAGCTAGTCACATTGTTGCTGCCTTGAAGGAAAACAAAAAAAAAAAAAAAAAACTAACGTCTGGTGAATACTAAGAATGGGGCTCGCGCTGTTTCATGCTCATAAAAATTTTTAAATTTTTTTTTCTTTTTAAGCCTGAAAACTGCCATTTTTGGATTTACGTCAGTCTGACTCTGAGTACAGAGTTTACGTCGGCTCTTTGCCAAAGTAGTCACTGAGGTTCTTTGATGCTCAAGAATTCACATAAGGGTTTTTTCACTTCAATGGAAGACTAAGAATCCAACCACCTTTAACGGGTCTAACGAAAAAACTCAAGAAACGGAATGTACGCCTATTAATAGTAATGGCTGGATTTTACAAAATGAAAAAAAAAAAAAAAACCGAGGAGGTCTAAATTTAAATTTTAGTCATAAAATTGATGTTTACAACACGTTGAAGGGGTAATTTTTACACTATTATTTCTTTTCTTTTATTTAAACCTCATTGTGGGCCACTTGACACAACTTTCATTTTCGAAGTAGACCGTGCAACGCCGGGCAATGCAGTTATTATCATATAAGATAAAGCTGTTTGTTTGTTTGAGGCATGCGTTTCAGACACATGAAATGAGCATACAAGAATATATTTTGCCACCTTTTTGCACTTCATCATACGATCTTTGATAAATTACTCTTAATTTGTATTACTCTTAAGAGCACTGTTGTTGTGAAACTCATTTTTACAAGAATTTTTGTTTTTGAAGTTGATGTAACAATGAAATTTCCCCCAAGAATCCAATGCAAGTTAGAGCTAAATACGCAGTGAGGGCAGCTAGATTTACTTGCGTAACCACCAAAAGCGACTTCTTGGCGTAAAAATTGAACGGCATAGTAGGCGTATTGTTCAAACATGTTAACTATTGTTGAAGACAGATGGCAGCTGCCAAAAGCGGTAGTTTTGAAGTTTTATAACTTGTTCCATAGCAAATTTAGTACAGTAATGAAAAACGAAATGAAAGTCAAAATTTAGAAATTCAGAAATTGTAAGTAAGAAATGAAAAATTTTACACTTAGTTGCTCAGATTCAATTAAATAAAAAAAGAAGGGATTATCATTTCTTTAATTTGAGAATTATTACTATGTTTTCATAAAAGCACTTGTCTTGCATGATAAAATATTTTTAATTTGAAAAATGCATTTGAGTTCATATTTTGTTTTACTAACGAGCAATGTTATTATAGCACGTAAATTCAAATTAGAAAAGCAAATAATTGAAAGGAAAAATAGAGAAATAAAAAGCGATCAATTATTTTTTTTTTCTTATGTTCAGCACTTAAGAGGTATTTCTTGAATAAAGTGTTTCAGTGTTACAGATTAACAGAACATTAGACAATCGCACCTCATTTTGTATTTTCTGGAAGCTCACTCAACGATTAGTAAAAATGACTTTTCTCTGAAAACAAAATAAAAAGTTTTTATTAAACGACGCTCTTACTTTACTTTTACTTCCTTCCTTTTGCAAGTAAAGAAATATTGTATTCGCGGAAAAAAAATTTTCACTCAAAAATCGAACTTAATTTCCATTTTACTCACCCCCGAATGAATGTTGAGTTTTTTTTTTTTTTCGACTCGACCACACGTGGGTAAGTGCCTAAGAACTTAGAGACACGCAAAATATCAATTTTGACTATTACCGAATTAATTACAACGAGTTTCTCGTGACGTCTGTATGTACGTATGTATGTTATGTGTGTATATGCGGATGTATGTCACATAACTCAGGAACGGTATGTCCTAGAAAGTTGGAATTTGGTACGTATACTCCTAGTAGGGCTTAATTTTGCGCCTCCCCTTTTGGTTGCATTCGGGTGCTTCTAAAGGAGTCTTTTGCCCCTTTTTGGCGGGAAAACATTGTTAATTTCGATGTAAACTCAAATGGTGTTATAATTTGGCGGACACTTGGCAATATATCGCCAGTCTTTTGGTCGTAAAATTTTGTCGCCAACTTGGTGACAAATTTGGTGATTTTTTTTTAAAATCTGACATCAATTTGCCGCTGTTGGTGATATTTAGAGAGTAAACCATTGAACCACATTTAAATTGCCAGTAATTGGGAAATGACATTAAATTTTAGTAAAAGGAAGTCATGTGATGTTCATCATCAGTTCATCAGTTCGTTAAATAACGTGCTAAAAACATCGTTCCTTCAAAAAGTGTATCAAACTACATAACGTACTAAATCCTGGATTTTAGTTTTCATAAATTTATATTATAACAAGCTTTATTCGTACTGCATGATATTAACATCAATTATTACATTAAAATTACCTTTTCTTCCCGCTAAAAATATACAAAGAGGTGTTTTTTTCCGGCACGTGGTACAATACAGGACTTGAAATAGAAAAGTAAACGTTTAAATAAACAGTGGATTGGGGTCTGTGGTTTAGATTCTATATACGTAGTTTGATATGGTGAAGAAACGTAGAAGAAAGAGTGGTTTATTGATAAAACTTACATCACATTTAGAAATGTAAAACTTGTAAATACATTAATCAAATGTAAATTTATTATTTTTGCTTTAATGTTCTTTCTAGATCCCACAATTCAAAAAAAAAAGTTATGCCCACATATTTTGTTTTGAGATTATGCTTTTATGAAAACCCTCGTGGTTATCATTGAAAATGTTTTCGGCATTTATAAGTTGCAATTTTTCAAGCTATAGGCATAGAAAACTTTTACGTAAGGCTGAGAAAGTTTGAAGTTGAAGAAACTAAGGACACCAATATGATATAACAGAAATTTAACCAATAAACAGTTACGTATTACTGACTTTCGTAAAATAGAAATTAAACATTTGAGCAGATATTGGACTGACAGCAATACTTGATTGTTTAACAGGATGACGCTTAGAACAAGAGACCGATTGTTTTAAAAGTTTAACAGGTGACATTGGATATTAAAAAAAAGTTTACAAAATGTTTTATCCCTAAGTTCTAACAGTTAGAGCTTCAGATTGAACTATTTAATCCAATTAGCTGAGAGCTTGTGTGTGGGAATTTTTCTCACACTACCTATTTCCCTCTAAAAAAAAAAGTCAAAAATGTTTTTTAGTTCAAAATATTTCATTCATTATTCATTATTAGCGCACAAAATAATTGTATTTGGTGAGATAAGTAAAATTTTTGCTAAAACAAAATTTAAAAACAAGTTTCATTGCTTTTTGGGGTGAATATTTCGTTCACAGCGCGAATACCGGAGGGTTAAACATTAAATGTTCTGTAGGCTCAGTTGTGTGTGTGTGTGTTTGTACCAGCTATGACATTCTACTGAAATCATTTTTCTGTCTACAATTACCTCGGTCAGTTCGTCCCATCTAAGAATACTTCAAATTTAAAACCTAACCTAAAATTCAAAGAAAGAAATACTAAATAAAATAAATCTGCCAAATTATCCCACAACGACAAATCTTCGAATTAACTTGAAAGTTTCAGACAAGGCCAGCCCTAAACTCGTTGTGTATTGTCATTTTGGTTGGTTTATGAAATCACGCTCTTTCATTTTCATAGATAAGTGCAAAAATGTAAGAATTAGCTTTAGAGACGCTGCAAACAGCCACATTCACACAAAATAATTGAAGAGTTACGTAAACCAGAAACGAATAGAATTCATCTAAGGCAATCTCGCTTGCCGTTTGTCGCAGAAATGCCTCTTTCAACGTAATTAACGATTAATATTTCTCCCACGTCATATCGTCTCTTTACTTTCAACCCCTCAGTTAAAGGAAATCAATTTAAAGAAAGACGAATGAAGAGGCGGGAAAAAAAATGGCAAATATAACGAAACAAATGGTAGAAAAAACACACTAGCTTCTTATTTGCAGCACTTTTATCAATGCTTCTTGAAAAGTTATTTCTAATTATGTCACTTTCTCCAGAATCGATGAAAACTTGGAGCGAGCTGAAGCCTCTGCTTTTCATTTTAATAAGCGACAATCGTTTCTTGCATATCGATTCTGCTATAAGCCCGTCTTTCAATTTTTTTTTTCGGTCTTCAGAAGCAGATCTTTTTTTTTGTTCTGTCCTTTTCTTCGGAAGTTTGAAAACATCGTTAGGAAAAGATCACTTTAATATAGCCTCCTGAAACGAAAATGAAAGCGTCACCCTGAATGTTTCTAGTTTTTCTTGATATAACGCATGATGTCGAAATTATTGCCTCGAATTTGATTTTTTTTTTTCGTCCAGCTACATAATATGAAATGAAAGAATATTAGGTTTCGTTTCCTTCTCTCTCTCTCTCTCTCTCTCTTTCTCTCTCACACACACACACACACACACACACACACACAGAAAGAAAAAAAAGATTTTGGAGTATGATAAAATAAAGCTTAAGGGAAGGTTGAAGAGATTTCTTTTTTTCATGATGGATTTGTTTGATGGGAAAAAGGTTATTAATTATTTTTTATTTCCTAGTATTTGCTCTGTTCTCAATGAATTTCGAGAAATGAAATTACGATGGTTTATTGAACATAAAAAGTGGATCGGTAAGTAATTATTCATTTTTCTCCGTGCAATTTATTAATACCTCTCAAATGTTTAAGCTGAATACATGCTTATGCTTTCTTATCTTTTTGGTCTCATTTTTAAGGTGCTGTAAAAAATAGAAAAATTAAAATAAAAAAAGCAACGAAAACTGACTCTAAGAGCTCAAAACTCTATTAAAATCGGATATGTGCCAGACTCTATTTTTACAATTTTGTCAGACAAGTCTTTGTAATTCCACTACAAAGGTTACTTTGGCTATAAAATCATACGTAAGGCTTGGAACTTTTTGATTTGATGCGTTTTTCTAGACACCAGACGTCGCTTATTTGATTTCGAAACTTCGTTGGTGACGCCGCAAACGAAGAGACTAGATCCATCTATCATTTATTCGCATAAAAACGTTTTCATGAAATTGAAAAGATGTCAATATAAGTTTACGTAATACATGACAAATTTGAAAGTAATACTATGAACAACTTGAAAGGGAAAGCCATTAGTGTCGTAAATAAATACATAAATAAATCCAATCTATTTTGAGACGTTGGGCAATGATATTTGTTGGATAAATCCGATGATAGGGTAACCTAAGAAAAAGTTTTCTATAAACAATTAAAACTGCTGCAACAGAAATCTGCCACAAAATCCGACAGTATGGTTTACGTTTCCTACACGAGGATAGAGCAAAATATCTTTTAAGTGGTAACAGTTTGAAATCGTTACCGCTGTAGCTAAGACATGTTTATTTAACATTAGCTACACAACTTGCGTCTTGATAAATTCATTGCAAGCATAAATCAGTAAGTTACGACCCTTTTGCCCGGGATAAGACAGAACTACTTACAATATACCGACAACCTGGTTATCACATTCAGAGACTGCAGTTTCGCGCTTATTGTGTACTAATCCGTATGGCATAGTGAGTAACCGAGCTGGAGGCAAATGTAATCTCATTGAAGCTGAAAGTTCCAACAATCTGGATAGTTTTACTGTTGGTGAGATAAATTTACTTTATTGCCAATTAATATTTAAGATTCCGAACTCATCTTCGTCATATGAATTAGTCTCATTAAAAATGAGTACTTAACAATTAGCTTGTTTACTTAAAGTACTGTACATTTATCTAATTACAATGAGTATTGTAAATGTAAGAAGAACTTACTATTGGATTTTTTTCTCAGAAGATTTTTTTTTTCAAATATCTATCTATCTATCTATCTATCTATCTATCTATCTATCTATAAATATATATATATATATATATATATATATATATATATATATATATATATATATATATATATATATATATATATATATATATATATATATATATATATATTTATAAAGCATAATTATTTATTGCAGTTTACAGAGATGTGTTACAAACGTAATTGTTCAATTTTAATTTTCACCATTTTCATAGATTTGGCTTCAGCTCAGATTTATTTTTTCCAAATAATTACTTCAAACCTACAACAAAATCGTAAACTTCATACAAATTTTCTATAACAGAAAGCTTATAAGAAAACAAATATGTCATTCCGTTTATTTTATTGAAGATGCAAGAGGAAATATAAAAGAAAAAGTAGCGCAAACCCTTTTAACGCTACAACATTAAATTGAATTTAAAAAAAAAGGGAAAACCAGGTAGTCGGCAAGAAGAAATTAATTACAAAAAAGGATTTTTATGGTGAAATTGAATGTAATCATTTAGATCTTTCGAAAAACAATTTCTTTAAAATTTCAGCAAAGCCAAGAAAAAGTAGCATTGTTGAATTCCAAATGTCATTAATTTCTCTATTTAAAACGAAACCTTTGATGTATGTAGTGATTCTACACCTTGAAAATGGGGCAAAATAATTAGATGATTTTCTCTTTTAATGTTCCTTTTTTACAACAGCATCAATTTAAAATAGAGAAAATGAAACTTTTGTTTCAGAAAGCAATGTTATTAATTTTTTTCACAAATCACAGCATATATGAATTTTATCCTGCAGTGTTTAGGAAAAAAAATCAACTTTCAGGTAATTAAAAAAAATGAAAGTGTTTTATTTCTTGTCAGTTTTTGCTTTAATAAGAGAAAGAAAAAAAGATACACTCTGTTTTAAAGTATCAGGAGATCAGAGAAATTTAATACATGAAACAATTTCAAGATTAAAAATCAAAGTTTTCAAAGGAAAACAAAACAAAAAAAAAATATGTATGAAGTTTACTTTTGAGGAAACTAAGTTTTTTTGAAGAAGTTTCATTAATTCAATCTCATGTTTCCAACTCTTTTACTTTTTATTTAAATAATTCATTACTTTTATACATGGCATCACATTACTTTTGTTCCTTACAATGCATTTCATTTGTAAAAAAAAAAAAAAAAAAGCGATAAATTTTGTTTTTTACTCATATGCGAATCGAGATATTTAAATGGGTTGCTAATTATACCTTATATAGTTTTTGTAGAATTAAGGAGAGAAAAATGTTTAAACATGTAAAAAACAGGAAAAACTAGTTTATACTAAATCTGATATATTTGAACGAATCATTTTTTCTTAAAAATAAACATATCAAATTACTTCATTTTTCATTCCAAGAACTTTTGGTGAAAAGTCCCCTTTTTTAGTTTCAGTTATCGATTGTTTGAACGTTTCTTTATTGATTTTAACATTTTCTCTCGTTGTGAGGGCAAATTTGCATATTTCTTATCCTTCATTGAACAAATTTTCTTGTACAATTAGTTATAGTTAGCGCAAAAAAGGGAATATGTGTGAAAAATTATCAAAATATCAGTAAACAATATAAGGAATCAAAGAGTAAGTGACCAAAGTTATACATGCAGTTTACTTACAACTTTCTGTTTTTTTTGCATAGTAGAAGGGCCCTACAGTAGGTTTGGAAAAGAAAATGAAGTTTGTACTTGAAATTGAACTTGAAATTAGCTTACTAAATTTCTAAAGAAAGAATTAGGAAGAACTCTATAGATTGAAATCTATAGAGAAGAAAATATTTTTGGAGTAAAATGTAATATTGAGAGATATACTATGTACTCGAGTCAAGTTCATGCAAAAAATTAATGTGATGCAATAAGTAAAATAATGATACACACTAATAATAAGTCTTTTTCGCAATAGCTCTAAAGTTCTGCTTCATTATAAAGGTTAAAGGTGCAATATTTGTTAGAATAAGTCTCTTTGACTTATTTAATAATAACATGGATCTGCTTCTCATAAAACGCTTACGTAGCTTATCCGTATCTAACACAATATTCAGCTGTTCTTGCCAAAAAATAATAATAAAATAAAGCTATTAGGTTTTAAGTTAAAGAACTTGATTTTTATTGCTAAATGTTTAAAAATGGAAATTTTATAACTAAAAAACTAATTCATTAACCATTCATAACACGTATCCAAATAATTTAGACGAATATGTGTATAAAAACGTTAAAATTGAATCAGTTCTGTAAGAAAAAAATCAAAGCAAGTTCATTTGCACATTTTTGGTTTTGCCAAACTTGTTCGCGTATAAAACAAATTATTACAATTTTCTGCTGAAAATGTGTTGAAAAAGGAACTGGAGAATTTGTTATTGCGTATTTTTTGTCTATTTGGAGGATAAGACGTCGAACATCTAAAATAAACTATGTGTCCTAAAAAATATCAGCCAAAGAAGAGTTTGTTTTGCCACCATAGGTATATTAATCCAAAAGCCAAAAAATACTAAGAAAATATTTCACTGAACCCGCTGTGCCCATCAAGATTAGAATGTCACCTCAAGGTTTTCCGTACCTACTACGTAGTGCTTTACAAGGGCCCTGAAGGCAGTTTCAACATTCGCCTCCATAGTGCGCGTTGAGCATAAACTATTTCAGCATAATATACACGTTTTGGATTTTTTCAAAGTATAATACAAACACAGACAAACCATGTACAATGCAAATAACATGAGAATATAAACAATATAGAAATTATGAAATTCATCAACACTGACGTAGCCTTCAATTCATTTGTACATCAGCACTATGTTACATTGAGTAGAAAAACAAATGTAGTGTTAAAACTTATTTCAACAAAGCTAAACATCCCTGCGCTTTTTTACATTTACTCTGGTTTATGTTTCTATATACCTTAACGACACATCACAGCACTACATAATCTTATTATGTTTTATTGAGGAAAAGACCCATAAAGATTTTAAGCAGCTGCCAAAAAGAGAAGATAATGATGCCATCAATATCCAAAGCTTACTTTTTTTTGAAAATGTTCATTACTATTGACGATATCCAATGACGAAATATTTGTTTAAAACAGAATGAAAGTAACAATAAATTAAATTTCATTCACAAAACTGTAATTAGCAATGGATTTAAGCTAAACAGACCTCTTTTTGCGATGTCAAAATTTGTTCTTACGCATCTTCCAGCACATTTTCTAACTTAATGAGTTTTGAAGTAGCTGTCTCTTAGAATTTTGCTACATGTTAGTTCCTAGGCAAATGAATGTCGACTGAAGTACACGCGTAAATACACTAGACGACTGAGATAAAATCTGTATGGAATGAAACATGATTTCAAACGCAGTATGACTTCAGAAAACATATTTTTTTGAGAAACAGGAAATAATATGTATACTAGGGTAATCCGCTCCCTGCTCATTTCACTTGTCAACCTTCGTCTGCCACCTAGGGTGGCCCAATGCCGCCTGTTGAGGGTGACAACTGATGACGCAAGACAAGTTTCTCTCGTCAGAGGAAAATTAGATCACAAACGTTCGTTACCACCCGAAAGATTGGTGTTCAATACCAACCAATTAGTGATTTTTGAAGAATAAAAAAATTACCAATTTATGTTTCAAAATATCAGCAATCCCAGGTATACATATATTATACAAAGACACGTTGTTATATTTTGTCTTCTGAAAATGAAAATGACCGTATAGTGCTAATACTCTGAAATATTCGTCAAATCATATCTGATTAATGCGTTTACTTCATCTCAAATTCCATCTATCCGAAAAGTATTCCACTTTCGGAATTGAAGTTGTCACGTGACGCATGACGTCATCTTTCCGAAGTTTCTTACTTTGATGTGTCCGGTATCTTGCAACTTCGGTAATTCGGAATCGGGTTAAAAATTACCGGCAATAAAAATATATCTCTGTATTTCAGTTCCGATGCCGGGTAGATTAGTTTTTTCCCATCTGCTATCGCGACGTGAGCCACATTTTTGATTTGAATATATCATAAATTGTTTAGTACTTCCTTTCTGCAACTTTTTGCATAAATTGAATTATGACTGTACATTTGGAATGTTGATATTGCAATGTTGATCAGATAATAAAAATTAAAAAATTCTTGAAAAGTTTCTAACTGAAAAAAATTTGGGGGAAAAAGTTGATGTAATTTCCAAAAGGAAAAAAAATAAACGAATTATTAGCTTTACAGTGCTGTACGTTGTACGACCAATCCCCAATTAAGTTTTCAATCTCATTTTAGTTCTCCTAATAGTGTCGAATCTATGAATTGATAAAAATAGAATCACAGCCATCGATTGCATCCTTCCACAGGCGATGAACGGGATTGGCGAGCGAAGCGAGGAGGGGATACTGCTCACAAGTTGAACTTAAGTTTAAAGGAACATTACAGTTTGAATTTGAAGAGCCGATTCGTTTGTGGGGCTTCTGTATGTCATCATATACTCAATGCTTATTTTTTAATGTAATATGAAGTGGCGCTTGAAATGTTTTATGCATAAATTTAAGTTTATGAAGCCCTGCTCAAAACATATTAAACGTTAAGGTTGTATAAAAAAAATTACAATAATAGAGACCTGAAATAGCTTGTAATTTTTTTTTGAAAGTTTCAGCCTTATTTTTTAGTAAGTTTTTACTTAGTCGTTTAATTAGTTATGCCCCCCCCCCCCAACACGAAAGAACTTCAGTCAACGCAAAATGTAAACATAATAATTTTTATTTGAAACTACAGCGTGAAATCCTGAGTTTTGTGTGTTATACTTTCTAAAGTAATTTTAAACAAGAGTGCCATCTGGGGGGCGGAGGTCATGGAGCCGGCTGCGGAATCGAATTTTTTAAAGGGGTTGTTTTAAGGGGTATTTTTTTCTTTTTTTGGGAGGCGTGGCAGATTTAGAAGGGCCATCTTTTTTTGAGGGGGGATGCATTTCAAAATTTATTTCCCACTAAAATTGCACTTATGAGTAAATGGTACGAATGTATGCAATTTTATGTTTTAAAGCTTTAGTTTTGATTGCTGCTAATATTATTTGGCAGCATCGCAAGTGCAAAATAACCGAGCAGCAGACACATTGTCTACTGAGTCAGTTGCATACCCAAGTTGAACTATCTTTTTGTTTGTTTGTTTTTGCAGAAATTCATTGCTAAAGATAGCAAGAATAATGTCAACAATAAAAGTCTGCTTTGGGCTTTTCTAACAGAAAAATAAAGGAGTAGAATGTAAATATTGTTTTTTAGTGTTTAAATATTTGAAAGCTAGCAAAATGACAAACCAAATAACAAAAAGATTGAAATGTTCTCTGTTCTGTTGATATGATTTCCGGAGTTTTTTTTTTTTTTTAGCCATCTTTCATCAGTCAGATGGAATTCTAAAGAAAATAAATCAAAATATACCGTTATTAAAATATTTATCTACAGTACGAAGTTGAAAAAACATTAAATCCACTTCACGGAACAAAATTGTAAATATCTTTATCAAATCTGCAAAGTAAGAAGTTAACACTACTGCAAGTAATAATATTAAATAGTACACGTATTAGTATGATGAGTCAGAATTTCAAATAAGGGCCTTTTTTTTTCGTTTGCGTCGTTCTACACGAAATATTTTATTGAACCCTGGATTCGTTTTCAATATTTACAACCATATATTATAACTATAAGTAAAAGTGTCGAAGTTATTAAAATAGTACAAAAATCAGAATATAAGTAAGAAGTTGTCAAGTAAATCAATAAGCAGATCTTCACGACAGCAGAAAATAAATATTCGCTGCCCTGACAGATTTTATGTTCCGTAAATATTTATTGAAAATTCATTTTGTTAAAGACGTAAGTAATTTTTTTTTAATTTAAGCAAAGTTAAGGAACTATAAATTTAAAACTATAATATCGTATGGAATTCACCGCTAACATTTTATACAGCTGTTCGGCTAACACCAAATAGAGGTATGATTTTGGCATTGATTATCAGAGTATACTCGCAATATATATATATATATATATATATATATATATATATATATATATATATATATATATATATATATATATATATATAAACTCATTTTTTGCTGCTAACGCTGATGTAACTAATTTTAATCTTTTATTATGTTGTCCCAACACTTTCTTAAACAAAATACAAACGACAAAGCGAAGGTCAACACAGTCCAACAATGGCGTTTGCAAACAAGATGTAAAGATTGAAGCCGCTCTGTGATTGGTTCAACATTTTTCACCATCAAGAAATCTGTCGAACCTCAAACGCAGACGTCTCAAAAATACTGCGTTATGACTTCTGATGCGTTCGTAGTAAGCTCTCGGTTCGCTCTCGGAATATTGCTTCGGAAACGCGATATTCCGAAGCAGGAACACTTCCGGTTCGGAAAAAATAACGTATAGACGGAAGTAAACGCCTATATGGGTAGAACAAAATTAAAATCCGAACTGTTCACGAAAATAAACAGACTACTGACAGAGTGGGACGGCGATGCGTTTTAAACCAGAGATTCTCCAAAATTTAGAAATAAACAAGAAGTTACGATCAGAACTAAACGAGTCTACTTTTACGCATACTAACATCGATTTTCTAGTATCTAATCAATATCCTCTAAATTTGCTAATCATGCAAACTGTGTCAAAGATACGTTTTAACATTTTAAGCTGATTTTTAGAATCAAGGTATGCCGCGCTCATCTGAAGAATACATAGAAAATAAATAAACAAACAAATAAAGTATAGCTCATTTTAAACAATGCAGCTAAAATTTTTTGATTTCTACGTAAAATTATTTAATCACAAAAAGAAAAAAAAAATAATTGAAAATAAAAACCTCATGAATATTAATATAGCATGTAAAAAAATACAATCTATTTTTTAAGCTCTTCCGGTTCGAAATAAAGGTTCTCGGATTTTATTTTTCCGTTGAACTGATTTTGAAGTAAATGAGTCGGAGTCAAAAGTTATAAAGTCCAAGTCGGAGCAGTCGCACTTTCCCTCAAAATTTGCATCTCTGACAGAGCGAGCGGAGTCAGAGTCAGATTGATTTTACGGCAAAGGAGTCGGAGCCCCTAAAAATCCTGGAGTCTCTTTTATCGATGTCTTTTTTAAATGGTGCATTTTGAAGCGTTTTCAACTTTAAGATCTTCCTTGAAAAAAATCGTTTTAATGCATACTGATTTAGTTTGAAAACACCTCAACTGGACTGGTCAAAAATTTAAAAGTATTCAATAACTTATAAAAAATTAATGTTTTCAGTATCCTATTTTTATCTTTTCAAC
Source organism: Uloborus diversus (assembly GCF_026930045.1). Taxonomy (NCBI): domain Eukaryota; kingdom Metazoa; phylum Arthropoda; class Arachnida; order Araneae; family Uloboridae; genus Uloborus; species Uloborus diversus. The sequence goes on along the minus strand of NC_072732.1, from coordinate 161,239,461 downwards.
ATTTCAATAGTAAATAATATTTCATATTAAAAGATACTTAATATAATTATCTCTGTTAAGAGACTGTATTATACTTTTAAAAGTCTGTAATGCACTAGTAGTAACTCTAAATGCTTTTAGTGAGCAAAAGTACAGTTCTTCTTTTAACAATTTCATGACGGAACTTCCTAAAAATTTAATTTCGTAAACACGTCGCTTAAAAAAAAAGTAGCATGCGCATGGCACGCATTAAAAAAATGTTCAAGAGAAGGAGCCAGAAGGGGAAAGAGATTCTGAAAAACATTACGAAAAATATTTTCTTTTTTCTCTTTAAATTTTTTTAGTTGCGTAACTTAATGCTTTTGAACCAAATAATATTTAAGAGAGTCACATTTTAGAAGAATGTTAAGATAAAAATTTGAATCAGGATCTGTTTGAAAAAGAAACTAGATAGGGAACCGGCACACGAGATACAAAAAAAAAAAAAAAAAAAAAACTATATTTGCAAGACTGAATCAGATTTTTCCTTATTTTTTCCTCGAGAACTAAAAAACTATTTTGATGCAAGAGAAAAAGGCATCCCAAGAGAATACAATCGTTTCCTTTTTTTTTTTAATTTTAGGATTGGATGCCGTTTAAATCCGAGTAAATTCTTGGTAACTGAGTCCTTCTGAACGAGGAACATATTTTTTTTTATTATTACTTGGATTAAGATGGGTAGTTTGTCAATATCAATCACGTGTTTTTTAAATTTAGTTAACGCTTGAATTCCGCATTTAAATTAAAAAATACAACTAATGTAACTAATTAATACTTACATACAGTATATTTAATAAATATTATTTCAAATTGCCTGTAATGTATTAAATATTACTTTCTGCAAAATAAAAATAATAAACAATGAGTATTGTGATCTCCGTAGAAAAATCTACGGGTTTTCTGGAGAGAAAAAAAAAACTTTTTTGAAAGTTACTACGTTTACTTAGCTGAAGTAACTTCTATTTAAATTTAGATCTTTTTCAAAAATTAGAGCATTAAATGAGCACAGAAATACTTTTGTATTCTTGTAAAGAAAAAAAGAACAGTTTCTGCAATTTTTTTTTTACTTTACAAAAAACATATTTCTCTGTTCAAAAAAATTTGCTTTCAGACAATTTAAACCAACATGATGATATTTGTGAAAAAAAAAAAAAAAAAACTGTACAAAGTTACTGAAATTATACCCATTAATGCCGCTTGGTACAAAATTGTACCAGGCGGAATAATTTTTTTCATTCATTACCAGATGGCACCAGCAGTCCCATAACTTTTTTTTATCTAGTAAAGAATCACAAAAAGGAGGAAAAATATAACTGCTGCTTTTTTTTTTTTTTTTTTTTGAAGCGGGCGTTGTATTAGGCCTAAAACTTGAGCGAATGATCAATTCCTTGCCATGCCGCATCCTTCAAGAAGTAAATGGTAAGTTTTTCATATAATATTGTAATTTCAAAAATATTTGAAAATAGATTCCCTATTGTAATAGTCTGCTTGATATAATTGTGCTTTTAAAAGCTATTTTTATCTTTGTTTCTTTTTTGTACGGTGACATATTTTTTCAATGGTAGAAAAATGTACCAACCGGCGAATACGTAGTCTCAATTTTACTTAGGGTAACCGGAACAGTGTTTGACCTAATGTTTGTATAAAAAAATGTAATATCTATGTACAGATTATAATGAGTTCATTGTTTTTTACCAATTTAGATCATAAAATTTATATTTCAAGCAATAAATTCGAAACAATGAATTTTTCTGACCTCATGACCTCATTGAAGTCCAAATATTGAGTAGGTTATTGCTATCATATAAATACATAAGATAGAGGTATTTGAATGGATGTATAGCTTTTACATATATGTTTATTATTATCTAGTGAGTTTGATTGTATGGCTTTCGAGATTTATTTCATGGCGTATATATATTTTTTTTTTGAAAGTTTCATTCATTTATTGTTCCATAAATAAACGATTGCATGATTTACGAGACAAAAAATTTAATTTTTGAAAGTTTTTCTTAGATTTTTTTTTGTTCTAAGTAAAAATATAGCATTATTTACATGCAGCTTTTATTCCCAGTTTAACATTTAGTTGAAATATTTTGTTTTGGAATTGTATTATTGCTCTAAGTAATAATATAACGATTGTTTCATGCAGTTTTTTTTTTTTTTTAGTTTAACAGTCAATGAAGCGCTGGACATGATTTTTTGCCCTGATAGTGACGATGATGAACCCACGTCTCTTAGTGCAGTAATTGAGCCACCCTTGGAGGATCCTAAAGCTGACACAGACCGAGACTCAGACAAGAGCGATGATGAAGTTGAAGGCAATTTGGACCATTTGCCCCGTCGAATTCTTGCAACTTCTTGCAATATCGCCAAAAATGACGAAGATCACTTGCAGGAAGAAATTATGAAAGGAACTGTGTCCACAGAACAATTGTCCGAACCTCCTGTAAAGAAAGCGCGGTTTATGAAAACACGAAGAGGAAAAGGGAAGCTTGACGAAAAAGTTTCGAAAACAGATGAGCAAATGAAAGGAGAAGGTGGGACAAGAAAAAAAAATGGAAAAAGGAAAAGATATCTTGAAATGGTCAAAAGATAAAAAAATGGTTGGAAGCAAAATAAAACTTTTTGCCAGCTACAAAAAATGCACAACAGCAAAATATAAAATCTCCACTCCAAAGCGTGCAAAAGTTTCTGACGAATGAACTCATTGACCATATTGTCGATCAAAGTTTGTTGTATGCTTCCCAGAAAAATTATCGCACCGACTCACTAACTAAGGAAAATATTCTTGCCTTCATTGGTATTTTATTAGTATCAGGATATAACAAATTGCCCAATAGGCGACTTTATTGGGCTCTTTCACCAGATGTACATAACGATTTAGTTTCACGGTCATTGAGAAGAGATACTTTTGATGCAATTATGAGATGAGTTCATTTTGCAAACAACATGGAAATGACCGATGATAAATTTTATAAAGTACGCCCCCTTTTTGATCATTTCAACAGATCGTGCAAAGATCTGGATATCACAGAGTACGTCAATGTTGATGAGAGTATCGTCCCTTATTATGGACATCATGGACTAAAACAGTTCATAAGAGGTAAACCATCCGTTTCGGGTATAAGCTGTGGGTGCCTACTTCCTCAGATGGAATTCTCTATCAAGCAGAACCGTAATTTGGTGCATTTACGAACCTACCCACTATTGGTTTAGGTCAAGGAGCTGACGTAGTGCTTGGATTGCTAGACAAGTGCAAAATTCCAGAGGGTACTCATGTCGTCATGGACAATTTTTTTACAGGTATTCCATTACTCAAAGAACTTTCAAAAAATGGAGTTGCGGCGACTGGTACTTTGAGAGAGAATAGACAACTGAATGCCCCCTTGACCTCCAGAAAGGAAATTAAAAAGCAACCAAGAGGAAAGTATGAACATACTTGCAACGAGGACATTGTTGTCGTAAAATGGCATGATAACACCGTTGTAACAGTTGCAAGTAATAAAGTACGTACATTACCATGCGAATCTGTCAGCAGGTGGAGTTCTTCTGAGAAAAAGAAAATACTTGTTCCAATGCCTTTTTTTTTTATTAGACACAAAAAGAAACTCCCTATGCACCACATAGTATCACATAGGGCCCGAAGGTAAGAGGCACAACAGTACAAAATACACAAAATAAAATGAGCACAACATACAAACAATTAACAACGAATAGAGAAGAAAACACACACACACATACAAAAAGTTCAAACAACTGAATAAATAAAACGTTTAAAAAGAGAAAAAGTCTCGACGCTCTGAACCAGAGCAGAAGGAACAGGAGGCCAAGAAACGGACAACTTTCTCAGCTCCCGCATAAGAATTTCTCTCTGGGGGTTAAAACGATTGCAACGAAACAACAAGTGTTCTGGACTTTCAATATCCTGTCCACAATCACACACGTTACTAGTAGAAATATTAAATTTATACAAGTACTCTTTGAAATTACCATGCCCAGTAAGAAACTGAGTGACAAAAAAATCAGTTTTGAGGTGTTGCCGTTTCAATCTAAATAAAATAGTGGGAAGGAAGCGCTTGGTCCATTTTCTCTTATTTGAAGACAGATACTCTGAATTCCAATCCTTAGTAGCTTTCTTAGAGTAGAACAGTTTCCAGAACGAGGGAGGATTAGCTACATCTAAGGAAAAAGGTAAACGAGTAGCCTCTTTTGCTAAAGCATCAGCTCTTTCATTTATTCGAATTCCTGAGTGGCCTCGCACATGGGTAAAATCGACACAAATATCGTGTGAATTAATATTGCTTATAATGCTTTGAACTTCCACAATGAGCTTTTCAAAACTTCTGACATTCAAAAGAGAAAAAAGATAGGAAAGAGAACAGTTGAAAACGTATAACAAGCACATGGGAGGGGTAGACCTCTTCGATCAATCCGTTGCAAATTACCGCATTACAATCCGTTCAAAAAAATGGTGGTGGCCCCTTTTCTCATGGGTAATAGGTGCTAGTGTGGTAAACGGATGGCGTATGTACATAAATCTAGGCAATGATATTACATTACTTGATTTTACTCGACAATGCGCACAAGAACTGTTAGGAAGCTACGGTACACTACCCTGTGGTCCTGGTAAACCTCTGAAAATCACGCATAAAGCCAAAAAGTAACAAAGGTTTGATCAAAAAAATCATTGGATTGTGAAGTCAGAGCAAAAACACGCTCGTTGTAAAAACTGCGGTAGAAGAACAGGTTACAAGTGCGTTAAGTGTAACCAACCACTGCATCCTGAGTGCCATAAAAGTTATCATGTTGATTCAAATGTCTAAAAGCTGAGTTTAAGTATTTTTGAAATGTAACTACATGTCTTATTATTCTTTAACTTTATATTTTCTTGTATTGCATGGAATTGTATTTTGCAAACTCAAGTTTACAATTAGTAATTGGGATAAAGATAATTTTACCTAAAAAACTTATTTGAGTGTAAATAATATTTTAGTTATAGATGTTTATAACGTTTTTCTTTTTCAGCAGAATTTCACATTAAAAAAAAAAAAAAGTGCTGTCGGACTATGCAAACGCTAGTTGGTACAAAATCTGCCATTAAAAAAAATAGTAAATATAACGGGGGGAAAAAATCATGTATCATGCACTAAGTAGACATAGAATGAATAGATACTGATAAAATTATCGAAATTTATTAATTATTTTGAAGTCGGCATTAATGGGTTAACATGTTATTGTTTTCATTAATTCATATAACTTTGTCTATAGTGGAGCACATTTTCTCAAAGCCATTACTGTATTCGATCAAATTTGCAACCTATAGGTACATTTTCATTTTAGAAAAATTTCAAAATACAACTTTTTTGCATAGCCAAGCAACTATAAAAAAAATTCTGCAGTCCTTCAGAAAACGGTAAAACAAAATGTGTCGCTCCCATTTATTCTTATATGCGTAATAAACAGTTTGTTTTAAGTATTTTCAATGAACATTGAAACGTTATTCGTTAATCATTGAATAATTTTTTTTTTTTTTTTTGTAAATGACGATTTTTCTGTTGGTTGAATTTTGAAACTGTTTTATTTGAACTATTTTAAGAAATTGCCTTGCAGAATAACTGTAAGATTTAAGAATTTTTTTTTTTTAATTTTGTGTTTCATATTTTAACCAGAGTAGAAGACGCATTTAAAGACACAAAACTTGAATTTATACAAAAAGTAAAATTACAACTACATTTTTATTTATCAATGGAAGTAAAACCCTTTAATTTGTAGAATAACAACACGGAGTATCTTAGAGCTTTAAAATAAGGGGAAAAAAACAACAACAGGAGAATCAGCAAAACTTTCGAAATGCTACATATTAAATTCGATTACTGAATTATTAAAGATCCGCCAAATATTTTTTTTTTTTTTTTTACCGGAAAGGGAGACAGCTTCATCAAACCTGAACGAGATTGTCTCAAATGATAGCCTAATTGCTTCAAAAAAGAAAGCGCCAATCAGAAAAATTCTAATTTTACGAAAGAAAAATTCTGCTTCCTATCTTCAGGAACAATGTAAATTAAGCTAAAATGTGTCAGTCTTTCTAATGCATTAACCACTAAATCAAGGTATGAAGCTGTCTTGGGAATTTTCTTCTTTAATTTTGAGGTTAAAGTGCTCGTTATCTGTTCCCCGAGCGTTTAATGTTTGGTGTTATGAATCAATAACTTTGACAAACTAAAGGTTGTTTGTAGATTTTTAAAAAAAAACTTTGTTTTTTCATCATGTTGTTATTTAAAAGTGCATTTATTTACCAGGGGAGTTTGGTAAGCTGTTGTTGTTTTATATTTTCTTTTGCAATATATTTTTTTTTCAGTTCGCATGTCTTTATTTCTCAATAATACACAGCAATTAAACAATCACATAACTTTTGGTAATTTGCATCATTTTATGTGCCCTCTCCTAATATCACAAGCTGAGAGAGCAATTATCATGTCATATCTTATATCTTTAAACGAGCAATTCTTGTGGGTATATATATATTTCTTATATCGGAAACGGCTCTAACGATTTGGATGAAATTTTGGATTTAATTGTAGTTTTGCGTTCTAAGTTCATCTACATCAGTGTTTTTTCTGTAAAAACGCGATTTTTTTTACAAAAAACAGTTTTTTAATGTAAAGTCAAATTGAGTTAAGCCTTAAAGTAAACTGTGAGTTGACGCATCAGGCAGACGATTTGCAACCATAACAATTCGCAACTCCAGCGCTTGAATAAGCTACCTTGCGGTAATTTACATAACTGCCGAAAAAACTAAAACATTGCGTTTCACGTATGTCAGTTGAGTAAACATAGGCAGTTTGTTATGAGTAGTATTTATTAACGCATTCGATGTGTCTTGGATTGCTTTCAGTAATAGAACGTGTTTTGTCCCTTAATGTTATTCTCGAGCTCCTCAAAATAATGTTAGTCTTTATTATTTCCCTCTAAAAAGTGAGTTGACTGTCGTAAATGGCGTGAAATCCTAAACAAGGAAAACTCTGGATTAACAAACTTCGCATTTAACAAACGAAGCATTTTTTTTTTTTTGGAAGAGGATAACTTTAAACAAGGTAATTTTTTTTTATTGTTTTGTGTGAATTTGTAAGAATATGTTTTTTTTTTTTAATCTTAAGCTCAAAAGAAGGATTGTATGCAGTATTGTCGTAGAACGGAATGAAAAATGTTTAACGCTGAGATTTTTCATCGCCAAAATAGTGCTATTATATTTTAGGGTTATAGTTTTAGTATTGTGCGAGCAAAGAACACTTCCTTGGCGAGATTTTGCATGTCAGTTTTAAACCATTTTTATTTTTTATTATGTGTGGATTAAAATGGTAGAAAGATAACAGAATTCGATAAGTTTAAAGAAATAATGGAAGATCAATTTAAAAAAAAACTACCGCCATGTATCGGTGAGAATTTTATTGATGATGCATGACAGAATTAAATCATAATTCAGAAATTAGAAACATACGAAACCGAATGTAAAACAATTAGCGCTAGCCAAACAAAACAAAGATCTTTCATCTTCCTCTTTTGATAACACTGATAAACAAAGGTTTATTTACATGAAATATTTATAGTGTTCTTATGGCTACAATTAAAATGTAGTTTCATCAAGAATTGATAAATTTCGTATTCGACATCGTGGAAATGGCTGCTTACAACTACGAACTACGAAATTTGTATTAATTTCTAATGTTTAGTAATGCTTCTTGAATTCTCATTTCTTTTTACATGGACCAGAATATCCATAAGACTTTGAAAATTGATTTAAAAAGAATAAAACAAAAAAGGTCATGAATACAAACAAAAATTACTAGGCTTATTAGCATTTTCTACTCTACGGCGTGCGTTTGTTTTAGTTTTTTCATACGCCATTGGACGGTGGCTGCAGTGCACCCTATAGTTTGTTGGAGTTGCGAATTAAAATTTGTCTCTTCTCGCTTTAAAATTTTATACTTGCTTAGGGTTGCCAGGCTTAGCTGATATTGGCCACTTTGGCTAATTTAAAACACACTTGGCTGAAAACAAATTCAAAAGTATTATGGAAGTCGATGTAAGGCTTTTTTTCTTTATTAAGTGAAACTATTGCTTGACCATCCTTTTTTATTTTACTTTATTTATTTATTTTCTTTTTACACTTCAAATAGTTTAACATGTTTTTTAAATCACGCATCTAAATTTTATTTCGAAGAAGTGTATATCTTGAGATTGTTTATGTTTTGTTAAGACAGTTGTTATCATTTGTTGGAATGGTTTGTGGATCATTAGTTTTGATGGATATCATGCTGTATGTAGCATTTTCTGGCGTAAAAAATAAAAGTGCTTATTCAAAAAGAAAATCTCGATTGGGATAAAATCGTGAAACGCTTCATAGTATGAAAGGAAGTATTCGGTTAAAAACCGATTTCACCATAGCAAAACTAAGGTCAGAATATTCTAATTACTGACAAGAAAATTGTATAGTGGAAACAAACGTAACAGATAGTTTAATGCAAAATGTTGATTTAATTACATTCAGAATCTTCTTTGTTTGGTACTTTAGTGTTATAAGAAGGTGGAGTACATAATATTTCGTTAACGTGAAGCTTTTCAAGTATATTTGAAAAAGTATTGAACCTTAAAAAAACACAATTTGACAAAAAATAATTCTTTTAAAGCCGAGCGAGGCTCGGTCGTCCAGGTACTTCTAATTAACATAACCATAAATAGCTAAATTAATTAGTTTAAATGGAATAGTAACCGTCCAAATTTTTGAAAGTTTCCTAAACTTTCCTATTTTTGTAATTTTTGTTATTTTTACATATTTAAAATCACGCTTTTGAAAAAGCCTAATGATGAACTATTTTCGCAGCAAGTTATAAAGATCAGCTTTTAGTTAATATCTCACAAGTTCCAGTAAAAGATATTATTATTGTATCGTCGTTTTTATAGCATCAGTTATCACAGGGTATCTGTGCAAAATTATGTGATTTACACTTTTCAATTCAAGAAAGGGTTTAAAATAAAACATTTCTTCTTGCGTCAACGAGGAAAGGTAACTGAAAGGAAATAAATTTAATGACTTGATTTTATAGCCTTTATAATTGCAAAAACTTTTGCTATAAATGTTCTTTAATATCAAAGTAGGTTTTTCTATACATACATGTGCAAAGGTAAGGAAAAATTGGTTTACGCGAAACGTGTCGCAGGGTAAAATAATAAATCATAAGAAAACATAAACTAAACAAAGAACCATTTAAAAATGAATCATTTTTGCCGCCAACTGTACTGAAAATGTATGTGCAAAAAAATATTTTATCGTAGTTGATTCAAGCTCATTTATCTTTTCATTTTTTGTGGAACCAATAACAATAACTACCAATTTCAAATTTGAAAATACATACCAAACCACTTCAGGGTCCCGCATACCTACCACTATATGTAAAACATATCAAGAAATTTTGTTTTTACAGTTAAAAAATCATTTAATACCTTGTAGAACTTTATTACCTCATTTTTACAGTTTACTTACCTAAGTTAAAGATTTTTAAAAAATATTTTTGTTCTTTAGTGCTTTTCACCATTTTATGGAGACAAAAGCATTATTAAATTTTCTGAAATTGCTCAAGAAGTTGATAAAAATGTTTTTTCTTCATTTTAGTCTTTTTTTTCAAAAAAAAAAAAAAAAAGGTTTTTGAATTTATCTCTCAGAAGAATATGTCAAACAGCTTTGCAGTAAAAACAGGTCGAATGGGTTCAATTCAAGACAGCTTGTACGCATAGATTTTAAGTCAAAAGTTGTTACTTCGAAATAAATCCACGTTTCAGATTTGGGGCATTGAAATATTCATTGTTCGAGTTCAACGTTAATTACATTTTTAATTGCACAAAAAATAAAATAAAAAGTTTACGGGCAGAAAGCGGAACTAAGGGGCACTGTGATACATAATTTTAATTATGTCTGGTTTTATGCTTTGTACTGTTTCTAAGACTTCACATCCCTTTTTTATGTCATTTCGTTTAAAATTTTCAAGTAAAAGGAACCTACATATCGGCAAATTAATTATTTAGAAAAACAAAGTGAAATATAGTCATAAGTTCGAAACGTAAACAGAATATTAGGTAATATATAATTAGAGAACTTAAAAAATATGATTTGGTCCATGTTTATCAACACTTTCAATGTACACATAGTAACCAATAAAGAAAAAATGAGAAATAATCATAGATAAAGCTACACTTTAATGTTGCAATAGAATGTCTAAGTAAGACATTTGTGTAATCGGTTTGATTTTTTTATGATACATGATTTAAGACAACCACTGGCTAATAATGTGCTTATTAATTCATTAGCAACGGTAAAAGTCTTACAGTTTAGTCTTTTAAAAAATTAGAAATTGAGACATTTCACCAATTCGGTTCTTTCCTCAATGCAACGGAAGTGATAACCATTTTCGAAAAGGAAATTTAGAACGCAACCATCATGATCCCTAACACGTAGCTTGCTTAGCCATGGAACTCCTCAATTTAGACACAAGTTTAAGACAACCTTTAAGACCCCGTCGACCGCAAAACGTTTGGGTCCAAGTTCGTAACAAGTACGTAGCATTAGCAACAGTTACGTCGTGAAGGTCTTTTATAATTAGAAATTCAGACACTTCACCGGTTTATTATTTACCTCAATGCAACGAAAGTGGTAACCATTTCCTACAGGGAATTTCAGAAAGCAGCCAGTATTGTCTCTAACACGTAGTTTGCTTAGCCATGGAACTCCCCAATTTAAACAGAAGACTAAAATACAGTTTTTCCACTTTTTCTTACCTATTATAAGCTACAACCATTTATTGTCGTCGACCACAAAACTTTTGGGTCCTAATTCGTGCCCAGTACGTACCCCGCATGAACTCAAGGGCTCTTAATGGCGTTCGGAAAACCCGGAATCTTCCGGCCCAGTATACCCTAATCACAACACTTCCTGCGTTTTAAAGCTAAAAGTCAACGAGGTTTTTAGATTTAAGTCAATTTCTGCATGTTTTACCTGGTTTAATAGTTTAATAAACACTTGTAGCTTAAAACTTTACTTTTCGGGGTTGTTAGGACGAAGAGTGCAGGTCTCGGTTTCGCGCAATTATTATGTATACAACACCTAACTCACACAGAGAAACACATAAAAATAAACAATACATACACACATAACATGCAACAAATGCCGTAACTGTTGTCTTCCGCATTTTCCTTACCCATACGTCATAGAATTTGTTTAAAGTGTTTCCGTGACATCTATTAGAGTGTATGTTTTAGACCTATTTAATTTCGATCATATACCAAACACAGTGCATTTACGCGCTGAAAGTGTTTATAAGCATTTTTTTTTTTTTTTGCTGAGAACTACATTTTTTTTACTATTCATAATTTGTAATCAGGTTTGATATCATTACTTTTATTACGATTCCTTTTTTTGATTATTTTCAAATATAATGCTAGTAATAAAACTTCTGTAAAACTAAACTTAAACTACAATGAATGATTAAATGTATTAAAGAAACATGTTGTTATTTGATGAAAATATCTTTAGTTTCCATAAATACCTAAGAGAAAGCATTATTTTCCAAACAAAGTACAAATGATACAGGAAATAAATAAGATATGATGTTTATATGGTTGAGACATTTCCACATCTTACGTCCGTTACTTCATAAATCAAAAACTTTCTTAAATAGGACAGACACATCATTAATATTCTCTAGTCCAAAGAAACCAACATCAAAGAAATGTAATTTCAAAGATCCAATCCTGTTTATTAAGTTATTATACCACAAGATGGGATTTTGCAGAAAACATTCTTGTTTTAAAATGGAAATATGTTCTCTTCATTCCTTCTCGTTACTCATAATAAAGAAATAAAAAAATCCTCTTTTTATTCTTCATTGGCGTTAAGCTTGTTATCTAAATCTTTAAAAGAAATCACGCAAGCGTTTATTTGTCGGGGCCGAATGGCAGGGATACATTTCTTCATGATAATTAGAAATCTCATTTGAATTCCTAGTTATTTTTTTCTTTGACTATTTAAATTTGTTTCAACCACTTTTCTGATATTCCGCGTATCATGTGACTTAATGAGAGATTCTTACTACAGATAGGACTTTTTTTTTACTCATTTATTTTACACCGAACCATGTTTGTTGGAAAATAACTTATATTAAAAAGTTCAGTACTGCATAAAAATCTAATCATTTTTATGACTGGTAGTAAAATTTCTTATGCTTGCGGTAAAGCCTAATTGAGTAAAAATAAGGTCTAAAAATGTGAAAATACTCATTATGATAGATGTCAATTTTTTATCGCTGGATGCAAGATATATCAAAGCAGGACTTCAGATCGTTTAACGTTGAGTCACAGTTTGAAACTGCTTACATCTATGTATCATACAAGTTTGTTGCGTATTTTTCTTGCAAATACATTAAAAATAAAATTGCCAAAAATCTGAGAAACGTTCAAAATGTGATTTTTTTTCTTATCTTCTTTTTTTTAAACTGTTAAGCGGAATTTTTAGTAGTAATAAAAGTTTGCGTACAATACAAACTGTTTCGAAAAAAAAAAAAAAACTTTAACGGACATTTTGGGTAATTTTCAGTCATGACTTTCATCGCAAGGATTTATTAACGATTTTTATGCAATGCAGTACTTTGTGTTACCTGTTTTTTTTTTAAAGCAGAACGCATAGATTTTTAAAATTTTAATAACAAGAGCGGTGAACTACCAATCCAAATGTAAACGAAATGCTATTTTTTATTGTAGTTAACTAAATATGTACTTGGCAAAGATATCTCATTTTAAAAGATAAAATTTAATTACATTAATGCATGCAACACTTTGATTCAAGATGGCCATTGAATGAATAATCGTCATAAGTTTTTACTTTTTAAATATGGTAGCATATTTTCAGAGGAGCTCGGGTGATAACATTTGTAGTAGCCACAAACAGAAGCCCAAAGAACATAATTTAATAACATTACTGATTTCAGGAATGTATGGATTCTACAAACTTTTCTTCTATTTTGTTTGAGAATTCATAAAAAACGTACATAATATACATTCCTAGCTTTACTGCTGTTTTCTTAATTAAGCACATATTTTAACTCTTTCATTCTTTTCTTCTTTAACAAGATACATTTTTATCGTAGTTTCTGTAATTGAAAACCTTTTTTTTCTCCTTAATGAGTTTAAAAGCAGCAGTACGATTTATGTTCTGCTGTTCTGCCCGAAAAGTTTTCCATTCCAAACTAAATTATAAAGCTGAAGTTCACATTAATTTTTGTAGTTATATTTAATTTTATGGTCATCGTAAAACCTTCGTGGCTTTATTTAAAATGTCATTTTTAAACTTTGAGCATTTTTTTTTCGTTTATTATAATTCTCTCGAGATCAATAACGTCCCTGAAACAGATCTATTTACACGAAAATGAGGAAAATGATCAATTACTAAATAACAATTCTAGAGAAGTAGACATTTTAAAAAATTAGTGAAGTATGATTTACAGTGTTTTAGAATGCAGTTATTACAACACGCGCTCAAACACATGCTGAAATCTCAAGTTTGTTGCATGTTCGTCGTCCATTTTGTAGAACTTTCACACTTTCTTTAATTTTCGTAGCATGTAAACGTGTGAGGTAGTTGTAGATAATAAATTTGATTCGTTTTCTACTAGCATAACATTCTTGGGCAGTAACAATATGACAACATTTTCTCATAATAATTAAAACTTAACGATTCGAACAGCAGACAGAAGACTAACTTAATAAAGCAGATGAACAATTGAATAGTCGTATGGAACGAGGTTGGATGCAATTTTAAAAGAAAATGGTTTCCAGTGAAATAATGCTGTTTCATTAGTTAAAAAACGATTTTGGGTTACAAAACGTTTATTACAGTGGATCAACAGTGGAAGGTTTTTCAAATTTAATTGCATTCTTAGACATAACGCTCTGGTGTAAAATTTGTATTTTTAAACATCCAACGATGTTCCAGCCGACCATTGAGTTGAAGGTAAGCTGAATGATTCTCCGTTAACACGCATGCGCTTTTTGAAAAAAAAAAGTTCGGAGCTGAACAGAAAAAATTAGAATTTCTTATTAATTTATAGCAACACCAAGTACATTGTGGCTTCAGAGGCCCAAAGTATTCTTACGTCACTAGCTGGATCTGAACCATCGAGCCGTTTCTCGACGTAAGATAGTAATTCCGCGCAAGGCTTGCGAAGCAACCAGTCAAGTTTACATTCTTTTTTTACACAAATGTATTTTGTTTCAAGTCCTTTTGTAAAAATGATTATGGATAATTTTGAATCTTTATGTTTTGTCTTGCGGATTTTTTGAGAATAATTTTAGGTTTCAAGGAAGCAAAACTAAATGCGTCATTTTTAACACTTAATAAGCAATAACCAACAAAAATTTAACAAAAAAAAAAAAGCACTAAAAAGTGATTTTTAGCGTTAAAAACTCTGTTAGAAACCCCAGTTAGAATGGGAAGCTTAGCAAAATATTAGATTTTTTTTTGTTTTACTGAAGTATCTTTCTATGTTTTTTTAGATTTAAAAAAAAAAGCTATCTTACTCAAATGCGAAGTAGAGGAATGAATAATGGTATCTAAGAAAACTTCAGCTGAGAAATTGATGTTTCAAAATTTGAATCAGAACCACATATGGTAAATTTCAGGCACTACCTTTTTGACATTATTCAGCCAATATTGAAGACAAAGTTCAGCATTGTGTGTCTGCTTTAAAATAAGTTTTATTTTTTTCTTAAATTTGCTTTTAAGCCGGGACTACCACTGCTAATCGTACATGATGCTTCAATATTATTACAGCAATGTATTCATGAAATATTCCATCGAAATATGCAAGTTATGTGAATAAGTACACAGTTCCAATTCAATGCCCTGATACTTCAGCAATGATAGTTCTCTATACATCTTTATTTTTAAAAGCATTCTCTTTTCTAAATACAAAGGCAGAACATTAGCGGAAAGAAATTTATCCAGACAAAACATAGCCGAGAAACTCGTGTAACTGCAAAACGCCCTTCAAAATAGAACGGGATAAGCCAAGTAACTCTCAGGAGTATCTTTTCAACAGCACAAAGGGACGAGATAAATTCCATTTTTATTTATAAACCTGAAAATTTTGTTTCAACAGAAAATAAATGCCAGTGAAAGGAACCGACTTAGCATTGCAAATATTTTCTTCTCAGCAAAGGGATCCTGACTTTTACCTTTGCTCAGGAACTATTTTTCTTTTCTCATTTTTACAGGAGTGACATTTCCAAACAAAAGGAAGCGATAAAAAGGCAGTTGAAATCAAGCATGTGAATGCATGAAATGCCAGGATCTTGACACTTAAGACTGTCTGTAAATAAAGGCTGAAAATACTTTCAGTGGCTTTATATTTTTGTCATTGATTGGAAAATTTTTTTCGCACAAAGTCTGACACATTCGTATTACATTTGCACGAAACAGAAAAAAATAACATCTCCGTAACATTCAAAAAATAAATTAGAGATTGCTCCGTTTATTCTTATGCTAAGTAGTTTTTCAAATACTGTATGTTATAAGTCATATTTTGTGTAAAGCTGATACATTTAAGAATGGCCACGATGATACATTTAACGAAACCAAAAATAGATCACGTCATGAAATTGATTTGTACATCAGTCGATAATGTGATGTATGGAGTGATGTTTGACAAATTTCCAATCAAAACATCTTTTTCTGACATTTAAAGCATACTTTCAAAAAAGATTTTTTTTTTTTGCTATTAAAATATTGTATACTTGTACTTTCGTAATTAAATTTGTTTTAGCTGCTAAAAGAAAAAACAACGAGTTGATGTGTGCATCACATGACTTTCTTTTACTCGAATTTAATAATAATAGTGCCTCGTATTAAGCAAAGAAACACTTTAAATGTTTTCACACAAAATTTGCTGCGAATCGAGACAAAGAAAACGTTTTATAAAGATAAATTTTCCCAATGTTGGCAGTTTTAATGTGATTCAACGGTTAACTCTCGAAATATGGCCAAATTGAAACCAGATTAAAAAAAATCGCCAAATTTTGTTGGCGATATATTGCCAAGTGTTTGCCAAATTATATCAGCACTTGAGTTTGTATTGAAATTAGCAATGATTTTACCCCAAAAAGGTGTATAAGACCCCTTTTCGAACATCCGAGTGCAACCAAAAGGGAAGGTGCCCACCTAGACCCCACTAGGAGTCTGAGTACCAAATTTCAATTTTCTAGGACATGTCGTTTTTGAGTTATGCGAGATACATACGGACATACACACATACGCATATACGGACGACAGGAAAAAGCGCGTTGTAATTAACTCGGGGATCGTCAAAATAGATATTTTGGGTGTTTGTATGTTCCTAAGCATATATCCATGTGTGGCCGGGTCGAAAAAAAAAAAAACTGTACATTCTTTTGGGGATTAGCAAAATGAAAATTGAGGCCGATTTTTGAGTGAAAATTTTTTCGCGACAACAAAATTTCCTTTTTTGTAAAAGGAAGTAAAAAACCTTTCTGCATATTTTTTACAACACTACTGTTTTTGTCCCATTCAATACAAGACACTATGCAAATTGCTTGGTTAATTTAGTTAATATTATTCATATTTCAAAAATTCCATTGTGTTTGCTGCATATTTCACGCGTATTTGTCCCTTTCAACTTGATCTTACAACATTTTCAAAGCATAGTTGGATACGATTTTGGTTTCGTCAACGATTTCCTTTTTACGTTTACTCTAATATTTATACACACACTCACACACCAAAAAAAATCACGTAATGTCTATGTATACATACATATATATATATACTGATGTCATAAATATTACCTTCAATGTGTTTTAACATACAGCGTAAGAAGTCAAATTGCAATAATTTATTTAATTTAAAACAGCTGAAATTTTGATTCTTACTTCTCACTAATGAAAACAAGAAACGTTTTGTGAATAAAACTACCGTTAGGTACAAATACTGTTGACTACATTATTTTCTTGTGTTAAATAACCCAAATAAAAGAAAATATTTCTCTATTAATCTGTTGAAATCATATAATAAATATGTAACATCGATACAAAATGTTTAATCATAAGAACATCGGATTTATTATTTGACTGGTAGTCTAAAATCTTTGCGCGAGTTAAACGAATCCCATCTTCCTAGGGTTACAATTACGATAAATTCAAAGTTTGAAATTAGTTTCCTAATTAAAACGATGTAAGAACTTCCGTTTTTGGAAATGATTTTGTATTGTATATTCACCCTTCAGACGAAAAAAAAATTCTAATTTTAGCTCACTAATCTGATTCATCAGCTTATGAAACTAAGGGATGAAATTTCTAAGAAACCAGACGGTTTCAGCAAATCAAAGAAACTTTTCATATTATTCATTTTTTTTCTAATATATTTCCGAGATTTGTTTTTTGTTGGTATTAAGCTTGTTATCTGCAGCTTTAGAAGGGAACGCTCTCATTTATTTGTCTGATATCAAGTATTAAAAGAATTTTTCTCCAAATCCTTTGATATGAACGGTAATTAGCGTTCCCATTTAAATTCCAAATACTTTTTTGTGATAATTCGGGTTTATTTTTGCCACAGTTATGGTGTTTGATGTATTTCAGATCTTAATGAGGAAGTGTTTGGAAGAAACAAATGTTCTTTCATTGATTTTCGATTCTTCATTAAGTTTCCTTTAAAACAACTCGCAGTTATTTTAATAAGGATGCTGACTAATTAATGAGAAAAAAATAGGAACATGTTTTTGGGTTTATTGAGTTTTAAAGAAAATCTGAATTTTGAAAACCGCTCTTACGCAATTTGTTTTTAATCGAAACGTATCTACTAAGAGAGAGCTCATTTACATTGTATTGTTAATGTAAATAGAAGTAACAGAGAAAATTGAGTAAATTACACCTTGCTTCGGACGCAATAGCGAGGGAGAAATATCTGACATACTTTTAACGATAAAAAATTGGCAATCTGCACTTTATAAATGTAGTGTTTCTTTATAGGACGTATTTTAAAGAATTCTTAGCTTCATACAGAACCAAAAGTAGCACATTACACACACACACACACACACACACACACACACACACACGCGCGCGCGCGTGCTTTTATGTATTTTGTACACATACACACTGGTCTAAAACAGGCGACACCAAAAAAATGTTTTTTGTAAGCATGATGTTAGTACAATATTCAGATACAACTCATTTGTACTTGTTTTGTGAAACAAAAGTTTTGAATCATAATACAAGTATAAGTTTTGAATGCATTATGTGTAAAATATGCCCTAGACTCATATGTAAACGCCTCCTCCCCACAATATTGTGCTTTGTTTTCGTTGAAATATGAAAGATTAAATACAATTTAAGATATGTAGGGGGACATTGTCAGACTCAAAGGAATATTTATAATTTTTTAAACTCCATATCCTAAATTAAATTGGTTCTTTTATCGGGGAAAATGCTCTATTCGCTGTTGTTCCACTTAGTGAAGTCAACAATTTTGTTTTTGGGTATCATTTACGGTAAACATGCTCATTAACAACGATTCCAACGAAAAAAGACTTATCCGGAGAAACGAACAATAGAATTACATTTGCAGTATTTTTATGCAAAAACGTAAAAATAAAATTAAAACAGAATCTACATAAATGAAACAAAGAATATATATATATATATATATATATATATATATATATATATATATATATATATATATATATATATATATATATATATATATATATATATATATATATATATATGGGCAATTCCACGGTGTCGGACGTAGAATTTGCACGAAATTTACCAATAAAGGTTCATATTTTTCAGAGTTAAAATGGATGAACTGAGCCAATTTTATTTCTCAATACTTATATATGTAGGAACAATATAAAAACTTATAGAATTTCTGAAAAAAATTCAACCTATAAATATTAAAAATAAAAAACCTCATGGTGTCGGACGTAGATGAAAGGGGAACTGAAAATTGATTTACGTTGAAAAAACCCAAGTTTCAGCTCATTGAACTGTTTTCAGATTTTTTGACTAATTGAATGTTTAAAAGCCAAGCTGAAATATGAATAAGTTTTCCTTTTTCACCAAATTATTTTACGGATAAATAGCAGAATTTTTTTTCCCCTTGGTGTCGGACGTAGAATAGTTGGTGTCGGACGTAGAATGTGCAAAGCAGACATCGTCCGACATGAAATAAACATCTTAAAAAGCTGTTTAACTCTTAATTTGTTTATAGAATTATATATTATGGTATTTTAAAGCATAAAAAAGGGGGAAAATATGCATAACAGGAGTCTGTGCAGAATTTTTCCCGGGGCTCCATTTTTGTGTAAAAAATCAAATGATTTTGTTAAAATTGAAATAATTTGAAACTCCAAATTTTAGTTAAAAGAATGTTGGGAGGGGGAGGGGTCATGGCGCAAGTTATGTCATAGAACTTGTTTACAGGGAATGTTTTTTTAGACATTTCTTTGTTTTTCTGACAAAATATTATTTTTCTGGGTGTTCTCGAGGAATTTGGGGGAGGGAGGGGGACAGGGGGATCCCGTTGCTTTTGGGGCGATGGACACCTCTAATGTATCAATATCTGCATACCATTCCAGGAAATTTATATTTTAAGTCTTCACTCATAAAATAAGGAAAATACTATAACGAGAACAAGAGAGATTAGACGCATTTTGTCAAGGTTTTTTTTTTTTTTTTTTGCAATCTCTATGTGAATAACAAAAAACTCAATCTCTAGGGTGAAAAGAAATGAATATTAATTTACAGAATTTTAGTGAAGAAAAAAATATAACTTATTAACAAATAATAAGAAATTTGGATGTTGGTTACAAATTGTTGAAAACGAAACTGAGCATTTTGAGGCACAAATAGGGGTTGTTGTGAGTTCACCAAAAATACCTGAGAGTTTTTTAAGTAAAAACTGGGGAAAGGAGGAGTGTTATTTTTGAACTAAGACCCCTAATGCTTCTTAAATATTCATAATTTTATACATCACTACGTTAATCGCAGTTGAAAAACATATGAGACTCATTTCTTATCTTCAGATATTTTCCCCAGACAAAATATTGTGTATATGTTCTTCATATTTATGTTATGTAAAATATAAATACATAATTAGGCATGCATAGCATGTGCAAATTATTTACATAACCAGGAATTTTTGTATACTTATAAACCTAGTTTCACTTAGGAAAATATTGGTGTCCGACGTAGAAATTTTTCTGACCATTAATTTAAGCATAACTAGTTTTTTGAAATTTAATTTAAAAGATTATTTTTGATTGCATATAAAATCTTTATTTGAAGACAAAATATTTTGAAAAAATCTCCACTCAGTTTTACATAATATAAACTTTCAGCCAAATTGGTGTCGGACGTAGAATTACAAAAATGCCTTATATGAAAAAATCCCTAAAAAGCATATTTTAGAGAGAATATTTGAAAAATGTGATAATGTAAATATCAAACAGCTATTCTTATGTGTATAAAAAAAGTTACTCCTAAGAACATGAAAATAAAAACCTTATTTGAAGCCTCAGAACTCTAATAAATTTTGCTTTTGCTGCATATTTTTGTTGTTTCCATACACTTCAGATAATTATCTTTCCATTGATACCAAATTTGTGAGAAAAAGATTATTTTAAAATTCTGCAATTTTTTCCCCTTTCCTGTGGAATTGCCTGTGTGTGTATGTTCCCTATACAAATACACAGTTTTCGTCGGATCTGGACCAAATTTGTCAGGGAGGTACTTGGGCACCCGAAAAGGAAAGTAGGGGTGGGGGGGGGGGGGTCGAACGCCAAAAAGTATTGAACCGTTCGAAATTTAATTTTAGAGCCCGAAAATGGCATTAAACGGCTCTTTCTACCCGAAATAATTATCCGATTTCTTTGATTTTGGCGCCATTCAAAAGAACTTGAAAAACATCCATAGAGTTCCTTCATTTCCTTCGAATTAAAAAAAAGCCTGTAAAATCACCGGAAAAAAATTAAGAACCACTGCTAAGCCTAATGGAACAGAAATTTTAAATCGGAAAATTATCGTTTGCGCGGTCTCATTTTAAATTAGAAATCAGAAAGTTACCAATTTTTTTTCTCGGTTGTTGACTAAATAAAATTTTGTTTTTGTTTTGAGGTACAAATTTTCCTTTCTGATAATTATTTAACGATTTATCTCTTTTTTTAAAAAGGAGTTTAGTTGTATTTATGGAGGGTCGCGTTTCATTTTTTTGGGAATTTTTGTTTTTCCGCTTTCTTCCTTTGAGAATAGTTATTTTGACGGGAAATTTTGAAGCATTTTTTTTTTCTAATTGAAGCTTGATTGTTGAACATGCGTTACTTGACAAAACTTTTATTTTCGAGGTAGACCATGCAAAGCCAAGCAATGCAGCTAGTGTATAAATAAAATTGAAAATAACATTGAGAAGTAAAACTAAATAATACCAAAACTTTGTATAATTTTGTTAAATGAACACTTTCTATCACGTTGATTTTAAAAGTTGGTCATGTTTTATTTTAAACAATTTATTAAAATCTTCAACTGCTATAAACAACTCAACCGTGCTTTTTAAGAGAGAGAGAAGAATATCAAGTAGAGCACTTGCTTCGTTATCAACAGTGCATAAGAAAGCAATATACAAAAAAATTACAGCATTGCTACTTTTTTTCTTGTTCTTAATGCATTCTCTCCCGTCGTCCTTTTTCTTGAAAGGTATCCTCATGGGAAATACGCAGGATTTGTCTCCAGAAAGTGTTTGATCCTCTTCATCCAAAGGTAGAGAACAGAAGGCAGCGTTTTAGACAGTTTCTCTGTAGCAACAAGTTTATGCTATTTTTTCTTTGAACGCAAAACATCTGTGTTTTTTATGCATCGATACGGAAAAATATTCTTATGACGACATTGTCTCTTTTATATGGCAATATGATTAAAATTAACAGTACTTACTTGTTGCATGCATTATTGCATGTAACATGGGCATGTAATAGTATGATGCATTTATTAATAGATTTTATTACATACACACATTATATAGTACTATTATATAAAATTATGTTTTAAAGTAATATTTTCTGCATATTTGTTTTCCAGCATGAAACTGTTAGAAACAAGAATGCTCGGCATATTAATCCGCAATGTTATTTCATGTTTATAAAAAGGAAAAACTTTGATTGGATTTTCTACAGATTAATTAAAATCGATAATTTCATAAAAGGTAATATCCATGAAATTAATTCATTATAGTCTTTCGCATGAAAAATAGATTAGAAGATTCGATGCTGTTTTTTCAAAATTAACTAGATAAAAAATTATTAAAATCGTTGATTAGAAAATGAATCTATATTTGAGGAAGAATGCGATGATATTTTTTTTCTTTCTTAAAAAAAATCTCCTATGTAATGGAGTTCAGATTCCCAGTAAATACGCAAATGATGGTATTTTCCACTTTTTTTACATCTGATTTTCTCTTTATACTCAAAAATTTCCAGATTTTATGGAAATATCAAATTGAAGTATTAAACATTTGTATTAAATAGGATATGATGACACTTTGCTTGCAAATCTATTGATTTTCAACCAGTAAAATTAAGACTGAAAAAAAAAAGTTAATAGTTCTAAATTTTTATTTTATTTCAGAAATATGTTACATTTTTGGGAACGATTCGGATAACTCATTTATTAATACAAAGTTATAACATTTGGGAAATCTTATTCTTTTTTGAAAAAAAATTGTTGACACTTTATTCACTAAAATTATTTGTGTAATTGTTGTTATAACATATTTCTTTCCACTGGCGTCTGTAATTCTAAACTAAATACATTAAGATATTACTTCCTTATTCTTTTACTACTTTACTACAGCCCTGGGTATTCAGGACTCGATAACTCATGCGATTCCAGAAAAATTGGCCATTATCTGGTCGGAACAGAACACGAAAACCCTGTTGAGCGTACATTTCTATGATCCCAACATTTTAAACAACTCTGCCACTTTTTAGTCCAAATTAGGTAGGATTTCCGAAAATTTATTGTATTATTACCCTGTTAAAAAAAGATAGCCATAGGACTAAAACGTATCATAAAAAAGAGTTGATGCAAATAACAATTATAATATCTCAAAGACGTTCTCTCCCCCCCCCCCCAAAGGAGAAGAAATAACAGAAAAAAACAAATTCACGTACACCATGTGGTAAATTTAACCATTGATTAATGGTAAGTTTTAAGTTTTGGCCATCGAATCCAGTTTTTTTTTTTTAATTTCCTTTAATTTCTCTTTTTGCTTTGCTTAGTGGATTTGATAATTCAAATTTTTATTTTTTGATGCAATTAGAAATAGGTGTTAAACATCCTAAGTGAACAAATTAAAATAACGCGAACATTTTACAAAGATTCCAAGTAAATTTATACAGAAATAATTTCTTCAAAAGACTCAAATTGAAGTGTCCATAGTTTATTTTATTTATTGAACAATATTTATGTTTTATATTTTGAAAAGTTATAATCAACATTTTCTGGCATAAAAAATGAAAAAAAAAATGGCGTTAGAAGATGTCAAAAAATCAAAAATTGACAGTATAATAACCTCTAAATTTTTTACTTCTAAAAAATGGGGACAGGTCTGCCACTACGATGTTTGTCTAAAATTGTTTAGGTTTGAGAAAGCAACCTTAGCCAAGACAATCTGACATGGTTGGCAATAGGGATACTATTGACTGGAAATAAAAGTCCTTCAGAGTCCCTTTTTCGAAGCGAATAATTCTTAACAGTTGAATACGATTCACATACATTTCTGAATATATTGATTACTGGAACTTAATAGTAGTGTAATGTTCCACCCTAAGTTTCACTTATATGTTCAAAAGAAAAAAAAAAAGTCCTACTAAGCAGAATATAGGTCCATCATGAATATTTTCCTGCAATTATAAAATCGTTTGCAAGATTTCTGATTACAACTCAATCAGAAGACCGTGCAGAATTTCTTTAAAATAGAATGCCCTGCTTTGGTACCGCCTCAAAAACGATTATTACCATTATTTACACTTTCGTACAGAGTTCTGGTACCTATTTTGTATGGCTTTATGAATTAGATTGTAATAATTATTAAGCAATATTACACATAAATTAGATACATACAGGCTTTTATATGCATAATCAAGACACTTCCTCATTTCTGGTTTTTAATATATAATCTGCTTTTAGTTCATCGAGTTTATATAAGTTTTTATCAGCACTGAAAAGTATTAATAATGGTTAAATGGAAATTATAAAAGGACTACAACATTTGAACGGTGAAGAAAATAAAAACCTTCCTTTATAGTAGAAACTAAAAATCGAAAAAACATGTCAAGAATAAGATAACGTAATGAATGCAAACCAGTAAAAGAAAATGGCTCCATAGACCTGCTCACTATTGAAATTCAACAAAAGATTTTTCGACAGTCTCCAGCCTAATTTAGCTCGTTTAATAAGATAAGAAGAAAATTTCCATCTCTTTTGAGGTTAAAATTTGGCGTTTTTGACTTTATCCCTCCTTTTTTTATACGCAATTAGTTTATCAGTCCTCAAAATCTGGTTTCGTTTTGCTGAAATTATTCCTGTTTTTGATAAGGAATAAAGCATTGAAGTTCTGTAATTGTTTAGCTATCAATTTCATTATTTAAAATTGTTCCCAACTAATTGCTTTTGTAAGATAAGGAGTTAATTTCCGGTTCTTCTGACGGCCTTTAATTATGTTTCCCCCTTTCAATAAACATTACGAAATTCTTTTAAAATGTAGTTTAACCTTCAAATTTAAATTAGTACGTGAATCTTACGCTTTGTATTATGCAATGATGTATATTCTGATAAATTGAAAAAAAAAAAAAAAAACGTATTGCACCAAGTATTATGTATAGTCAAACAAACGCAATGCAGAATTTTTGAATTTCAATAATTGTTCCTCACCTAATAAAGGCTGCTATACAAAATTTATAATACATCTTTAAAGTAGTTCGTTCTAAAAATATATTTGGAGGCATTTCTTCAAGTCAAAGTTTGAACTGTATGTTTTTATACTGTATTTAAGTTAACTTTAAATCCGTGAATTGCAATGCCTATTAAAAAAGTATTTTGCAGATGTGTTCTGCAGTAGTTAAAACATTTTGTTTTATGTCTCTATCACTCTGATTTTGTCCTCTACTTTTTATGTTGTCACTTTAATGTTCTTATTCTTAAAATATATTTTCAACACTGTAATCTAAATATATTTACTTTTTAATAGAAATTCTTAATGTTTTTTCAAAAATTTGTAACATCAATGATAAAAAATATTTTTTTTTGAAGAGGCGGGGGGGGGGGGGAGAGGGAGCATAGATTATTTTTAAAAAATTTTTAAGTTAAAGACAAAAAGCATTATATTTAAAAATTAAAAAAAATCAATATTGTTTTTCCTGGTAAACTTCAAAGAATTTCCTTGTACTAATATCTTTCTAATAAAGTAACACAGCAGTTATAGAAATTAATTACTGCTTCTTCGGAAAATGCTGCTGAAAAGAAAAGGTGAAGAGAGTGTTGCTACCTTTTTAGGGAAATAAAGCTTTAGATATGTACATACATTATTAAAAAAAATACCTAAATATTCTTATGGACAAAAAGGGTTTCATTGAGATTTTAAAAAAGGAAGTTATCTTGCCGCATCCCATATACAAGGCAATTCAAGTTTTAAAGTTTATGGAAACTGTTATTTAGACTTAATGATTAATGTTTAGTAACGGGTATAACTTATGAGATACTTCCGTTACTAAGGAAAATAAATTACTCAACAATTATTTTTGGAAAATTTCAAAATTGAGTTGCATTATATAGAAGTATAGTCCCTCTTTTAACAAGTTTCACGCAATAAAGCTATAATTTAACATATTTGGAGTCTTTGTACAGCGGGTTTTTTTTTTCTTTTTTTTTGCTAAGAAATTGCTCAAATTTAATTTTAAAAACGTAACCGTTTGGTTGCGTACTCTCTTTGCAAGAGATTCTGAAATAAGCTTTTTTTCCTTTGATTTACAAAAAAAAAGGCAAAACTGAACACATTCCATTGCGATATTCATTAATTCTGAAGTTCCTGCATTGCCATTTCGATATAGCGCAAACTGCGTCTCTATTCTCTATCTGTTTCAGCATTGTACACAATATAGTCAATGATAGTAGATTCTTGGAACTCTTATTTTTCTGCTATAAACTTTTATTTTAACTATTTAGTTTGCATAAAATTTCTGAAGTATTTTAAAATTAACCTGATTGGCAGATTAACTTTGAACCAGGCTAATAAATAAGTTTAAATTAATTTAATAACTGGTGTTTTGTAATACAAGATAGCTAAACAAAACATAGTTTTTCTGTTCGTTTTATACGAAAAGACATTTTCAAATTTAATAATAAAAATTAGTCTTATGGCATTAAAAAGTACATAACTTTTTAAAATGTTGCTTGACTTAATAATAGCTTAGTGATCAATACATGAAATTTTTATTAACATACAAACAAAGAAATTCATGGAAAATTCAAATATTTAGAAACATTTATTTTCCTTGATCGTGCAGTTGCCTAAAAGATATCGAAAAACCCAATTTACACAAAAAGTCATGCAGCTGCAAAATGTCATTCAAAACAAAAAGAATAAACTGATTGAAATCTTGCGGGATGGTTTTCCAGGAAAGTGAAATGGAAAAATAAATTCCATTTTTATTTATGAACCTTAAAATTTTGTTTCAACTTGAAATAAAATAACAATGAAAGGAATTGACTTAGCATTGCAAATGCCCTTTCTCCTCAAGAAAGCCAAGAAGTCCCCGTTATCTTTTTTTGCACCATTTCTTCTATTCATTTTTAAAGAAACTGACATCTCCAAACCAAACGGAAGAGAAAAAATACAATTTAATGCCTACATTTCAATACGGAGAACGAGGCGACAGACGATTACTGTCTCATGCAAATAAAAAGTTACAATATGTTTCAGGATTTACTGTTTTTTCTGTCATGCTTTGGGAAAGAAGTGATGCTAAATTAAAAACGTCATAGAAACATTTTAGAAGAATCTATTGTCATTTGAGAAGTTTGATAAGTCTAAAATTAGTAAGAATGCGTCAAATAAATATCGTTATTTCTTTAGTTATTAAATTATTTTGCAGGTGTTTATACAATTTTTTTTTTTAGTTCTTTATGTATAAATTTCAAACTTAAATGTGATTTGCAGCTCTGCTGTTTATTTGGTCGGAAATATCTCTTTGATTTAAACCATATTTTTTGAAGAAACAATTCATAACGTACATTATATAATGTGAAAACAAGTAAAAAACAATAGTTGATAACAAAAAAAATAATGCGGTTTTTTTGGTGGTAAAAAGCATGTGTTATTTACATTTTGTGTGAAAGCAGTTGTGAAATGTTTGATATAGATAAATATTTCATAGAGCATGGTACAGTGTATCAAACACGACGAGTTATGCAGGAGAAATGTATTAACAAATATCTACTGAGCAGCATTTGACATCTTATTACTGCTGTCTGACAAAGTTCGAATTCTAGGACCTCAAATGTTTAGTTTGCAATTGTCTAAAAACTACACAGCTTACGTAAGGACATAAGAACTTATTCACATGTTTTGGGAAACGAATGGAATATTTTCTTTTTAAACATGTAAACCATTTTTTTACAAAAAAAAAGTAACTACCGCATGGAATGCCTTTGATCAGAACAACAACTTATTGCGTATTAATATAAATGATTTGGCACATGTAGCACATAGTAATAGCTACGTTATTAGTAAAATGTTTGAAGAGTTATTTAGAAGAATTATTGTGTGACCTTTGTCTACAGTTGTGAAATAACCTCATGTGTGTATCTGACGTTGAAAACATCAAAAAATAATCTAAGGTAGACTAACCAGTGATTGAACACCCAAGCACAATTTCATTTTTAAATATTCATATCATTGTCGAGATAAAACTGAGTAAACTTACAAATTGAGTTTACATTGTTCATTTCATTTCCATTTGAAGAAAAATATTGGATCAGGATCATATTTGCTTTAGCCGTAGGCGTTTTGTGTAACAGAATGATAACTTTTCAAAGACACTTCGAAAAATAATTTGTGAAAAGTGGTTACGTGTTCAAAAAGTATGTTATCCCAAAATTTCAAAGTTTTCTGATGAAAAGTGATCTAAGATAGAGAAAAACTGATGTTCCACTCGCAAATAAAGAAATTACTTCATTAATTTCGTAAAATATTTTAAAAAGAAACTATCGTCATTACTATTATTAGTCGTCCCATTTCTCGATAAAAGAAATAGAAAGGGAAGATTTTTCCACACGACGAGAGCAGTTCTCTTATGAAAAGAATTGCTTTGGTATACTTTTGTCATCCATATCCTAGAGGAGGATCAGTTCTTTCGGAAGACAAATCCAAGGTATTTCCCACGAGGATGACCCAAGAGAAAAAGAGGACAGAGAAAGAATATTAAGATCGGGAAAAGATGGAGGTTGCTTCACTTGATCTTTTCCTCTTTTTATGTGCCTCACCTATGAGAAACCAAGTGGTGAGAATGATATTCTTTTTTTTATAAGGTGATTGGTATGCTCGAGTTGAGTTTGCTCACTGATTCACTGGGGAATATCTATTTACCTGTGAAATTGACGAAATTTGTCTGCAGTTGTGATCCTTGGAGCGTTTTACGATCATTGTTTTACATGATATGAGTTTGAAAATAAAATAATTTAATGCTTCAGATGAATGGTTATTCATGAGTTTTCTTTAATCCTTGAAATAGTTGCATCTATTTTTTAATATTTAGTGCAGCTAGATAATACCTAGGACGACTTAAATATATATATGTTTATATATATATATATATATATATATGTCTTTTCGTAAGACCAAAGTTTATATATATATATATATATATATATAAACTTTGGATGTTTAGCAGCGAAATGTGCGGCAAAATGAAATAGTTAAGATAATTTCCCCTTTTCGATATGAACAAACTGGAAATTTGTTTTCAAAATCAAAGTACCTAAAGGATGATCAATATATTTTCACGTGCCTCACCTATGACAAAGCAAGTGGTGAGAATGATATTCTCTTTTTTTGTTATATTATTGATATATATTAGATTGGTATGTTAGGATGGAGTTTGCTTACTGATTCATTGTATTTATCCATTTGCATGTAAAATTTACAAAATTTTTCTGCAGTTGTGATCATTGCTGTATGTCATTTGAGTTTGAAAATAAAATAATTTAATGTTTCAGATAAATGGTATTTATCAGTTGTCTTTAATCCTTGAAACAGTTGCATCTTTTATTTGTTCTTTAGTGCAGTGAAATAATACTTAGGATGACGTAAATGCAGCTCTACATAAAAAGTTTAGCACGGGAAATTAAAATAGTAAAGATAAATGTTAGTTAAGATTAATGGGGCAAAGTATAATAGTTAAGATAACTTACCATTTTTCAAAATGAACAAATTGAAAATTTATTTTCAAAATTAAAGTACATAAGGGTATCGGAATACATTTTGCACAAAAACTTGCATTGAAATATTATCTATTTATTTATTGGCAGTAAATTTTTACTTTAAAGAAAGTGGAAATGCTTCACTTAAAAAAATCGTGTAAAAAAGTGAATAAAAAAGCAAATAAAAAATGCAATTGATTAGGAAACTAAGTGAAGTAATTTGCAAATCAGATAATTTTCAAATAAAGGAATAGTAATGAATAAGATAGTATGTGAGGGATTTAATAAACGATTGAATAAGTAACTGAAATGAACCATTTCACTTTGCCTCATCCACTTTGCTATGCATGCACTTACTGGACTAGTTGCATAACACGTTGAAAATATAAATAAGCTAAATACTAAATAAATAATTGTTACACTGAATACTGGTAGATCTCAGTTAATATTTTCAATAAGAACAAGAACCTTATCATTTGATTATAATATAAATATATACAACATGAGATGCATTTTAAGAACCTATTTTAAATATAAATTCAAAGATATTGAAAAAGATGAAAGAATAAATACTGAAGTGTACTGTGATGCCAGCGCAAAGTTACTAGAAACAAAAACAGTACAAACATATTCATGAATTGTTCATTATTTTTCAGGTATGTTTTCTTGTTCAATTTTCCTCCAAGGCTCTCGGGGAGGGTAGCAAGTTATTGGGACCTTCCCTCTTGCTAAACAGAAAGGGCCTTGTGAACTTAGGGACCGGTCCTCCCTTGAGAAATTGTCGGTCCCAGGTTCACCTTTTTTTATTTTGATGTTCTTGCTTTTATATATATATATATATATATATATATATATATATATATATATATATATATATATATATATATATATATATATATATATATATATATATATATATATATATATATATTAGGGTGGGCCTAAATAAGTCGAAAAAAGTTTTTTTTTTCGAAATCAATTTTTGGATAGCGCGCAAAAGTTGCGTAGTGAGCTAGTTAGCACTCACAAAAAATTTCTTGGATATTAAAAAATATCTAGCCGGCGCTATTTGACACTGAAAAACCAAAAAAAAAAAAAAGAGAAAAATGAATTTTTGTCGAAATTTTTTTTTAAAACTAAATTCCAAATATTTTGCTGGAATGCACCGAAAATGTTATATAATGAGCCAGTTCGAGCCCATAAAATGTTTCATTGATTTTAATGACTATTTAACCGCTCCTTTCCGACATCAGAAATTGGAGAAAAATGAAAAAAATATTGAAAATTTTGAAAAAGAAAACAAAAATTGATTTAAAATACCTCATGCATAATGAATATTATTTTTTGGAATAATATTGTTCCTTTTTATCAAATGATGGAAGTTCTTTCCTAGCTTGAAGTTTGGCACGAATGTACTGTCTAACCACGGATTGTATGGAAAGGCAAACATCTGGTTTACATGCGAAATGGAAGCATCTATTAGTTTTCAGGGATGTCACAGATTTTGCAGATGTATGTTAGCCTCTAAATTAAGCAGAGTCTCATTCAAATGAGAGGAACACGCGCATCAAATTTTTATTTTTCCCCTCATTCAGATGGAGTCGCCTTAACTGGATGTTTGCCAATTCCATACAATCTGTGGTCAAACAGTATCCATCTCGTGGCAGTTTCACCACGAACTTTCATTGCAGCTTCTGTTATTAGTTTCACACAACGTTCCACAGCTTGCGTGTGACAGGGAAATTTCTGGAAAGTGAACTCTGTAGGCTGTTCCAAAAATTCATTTTCCAAAAATGTTGGGCACCATACTGGCAGTTCGATTTCATTTTTATTTCAAACCACATTGGAGCATAAACTAACATTACATACTTTACAAGCATTGTAGGATTTTCTGATGGAGTTGGAGTGCCTATATACAAGCGTAACAAATGGTTTGCAGTTGTCAGTCATCGCGAATGACTGAGTTTGCCTGGGCTACTGTCAGCCACGCTAGAAGGACAACTACCATCTTTTACGGCAAGACAGATTCTATACAAATATATGGGCGGTAATTTACTGAATAATATTGTTGTTCAATACTTAAATTTTTTATATCCTCCATGTCCAAAACCAGAAGATTGCAGTCAATTTTATCAAATTTGTCCACCGATTTTTTTTTACAATCTCTAAGAAGTTGTCTGATAGCTCCAGAATATTATATTTTTTTGAAAAGCTTATTCGTATTTGAATGTGGTCCCTTTGTGCAACCGTCTAATTCCAGAATAAGGCGCCTCAGTGGCAACTCATTAGTATGCAGCAGACATATGTTCCACTGTAAAGGTCTTTTCAGATATGTCTCAAGTAAACGAATTACTCCACCTTTCCATCCCGTATTTACATTTGTTCCGTCACATCCAATAACACATAAGTTAAGCAAGCTCATATTATATTTTTTTGCAAAGCCTATTCGAATTTTATATTTCGCAAATACCTTGCGAAATTTCTTTTGCACTTTCACCAACTGTTAGTGATGTAATTGCTACCTGGTTCATCTGTCAGTGCTAAATGAGCTTCAGATGCTAATTTTTGATGGCCAGACGTCATTTGAAGGGTGTCATCTTTGCGGCCGTCAAAATACAAACTCTTTATAGCTGCTCCTTTAACTGCTCTTAAATCTCTTTCTCTTAGCTCGCTCCTTTTTTTATCAACTTCCCTTCTTGCTTTGTTTTTATCGACCATATATTTTTGTTTTGTTTTGGAGAAACTAAGTCGAAATCACCGAGAACTGCTGCAGCAATTTTAGCCACTGCTCTATTTGAAGCGCCAGTTAGATCTGCTGCTAAAACTGTATGAGGCATAGAAAGTCTTATTTGACTTGTCGTTGTTGATGGCGCATCAGTTCGCTTACGTTTTCTTGAAAGCGGATAATTCATTTTAAAATCGTCATCCGTATTTTCTGCGCTTTCTCCTAATTCAAGCTCTGTTTCAGGTTCATTCATTGTAATATGACTTTCCTTAACCCTTAATCCATTTTTTTATTACTCAAGGGCTCTATTTCTCAAACATGTATAAAATAATTATAAAATAATCTTAGGAATAATAAAAGCAGTTGAACGTCGTTTATTATTCAGGAAAAACAATTGGAACCGAAGATTAAAAAATTAGCTTCTTATGTAACTATTTTTTATTTGAGTGTGCATTTTTTAAAATTGGCGTACAAATGCCGCATAAAATTGATTGAATGTTCGCTGTTTTTTCTAAGTAACGTATTCCGTAACATTTCAGTATTTATTTATTTCGAAACTACTTTATTATTTTTATTTTTTTTCATTTTTCCCATGTTTCAATCTTAAAGGAGCGTAGCTAAATATTCTACAAAATGCACAAAAATCTTTGAGGATTTCAGATGAGTCTAACAGGTAGGACTGACAGATACTTCTAATGTTTGCTGAAACTAGCTTCAAACTTTTATTTTTGTCTCCCTCCCAACCTTTTTTTTTTTTCAGTTTTTCAAGGTCAAATAGTGCCGGCTAAATATTAAACAAATTTAACGATTTCTTTTTATGGGTAATAACGGGTCCATGTAGCAACTTTTCCGCACTATCCAAAAACAGATTTCCAAAAAAAGTTTTTTTCGGCCCACCCTAATATATATATATATATATATATATATATATATATATATATATATATATATATATATATATATATATATATATATATATATATATATATATATATGTATATATATATATATATATTTTTTTTAATTAGCAACAATGTATTACGATATGAGTATCATTTTTTTCAAAATTGCTTGCATTACTCTATATTTTGATCTTCAGATTTTTTTTCCCTGACTGGAATAGCCTACTTGTGTTAATGCATTGTAAAAATATTACCAGATGAATTGCGTTCAAAACAAAGTAAGTATCAAATATATGTTTATAGCAAATATTAAATTCTTTGACAGCGTATTTAATCAGAAACTGAGCTACTATTCCTTCTGTAAACTTTTAATAATCGTTTTCAGTAAATCACAATAAATTAATATTTTGGACAAGACACTTTCTTTGCT
This sequence comes from Uloborus diversus, assembly GCF_026930045.1. Taxonomy (NCBI): domain Eukaryota; kingdom Metazoa; phylum Arthropoda; class Arachnida; order Araneae; family Uloboridae; genus Uloborus; species Uloborus diversus. The sequence goes on along the minus strand of NC_072732.1, from coordinate 161,205,794 downwards.
CTCCCAAGGAAAAAAACGAATTATAAGTACCCAAACGACATTCAAAGTTAGGTCAATAATTTTAAAATTATTGTGCAGGAGCATACACTATTTTTTCAAGATACTCCATGTGAATCAGATAATATCCAAACCTTACCTTTTAAATTTTTTCCATTTATTACTGGTGTCCTTTCTTAATTTTCAAAAACTAAATAAATAAATATGAAATAAATAAATACGCAATTGAATAAATAAAGCAACAATTAAATTATGAATAAAAATACATATTTTATTTAACATATAATTAGCTCCCTTTCCAATTTCTTGTCATTTCGCAGAACGAAGGAGAAAATCGTTGTAGTAAAAACTTTGACTGAAGATTACGAATTTTCACCTAAAATTCCTTTATATATCAGAAATAAAGTTCAGCATGGGGAAAAAAACATTGAAGTCACTTTACATTGTAGCAATCTATAAATGTCTAACTTTTGTCAAAGACCACGGGAAAATATATTTCGGCTTTTGTGATAACATTTTTTTTTTTATTCTTGGGAAACGAATTTCTTAGGTCTTTTCAAAAAATATAATTTTGATAGTAATCAAATTTTTACTTTAACGTTAGCACTTTTAGATTGAAAGAATAATATCTAAAATAAAAATAATATTGCACGTTTACCAAATTTTTCTATGCAACGCAAAAATTGCCTCAAATATTTGCCGACTATTTTTTCTGCTCTTGATTAGAACGGATATTAGATTTTTTAACGTAATAAAACTAAACCTAAATTAAAAAACAAGACAAATTACTATACTCAGTTTAAAATAGGAGAGTTCAAAAATACTTTTTTAAATTACTATTAAAACCTATAGTTATTGAGTTTTTTTTTCTCCATAGATAATTATTCTATTTGATGGCAAAACTGAGGATGGTAAAAAAAAACATTTCATTTTTAAATTTGAAAATAATTCTAATTGAAATTTATTATGAATTAGCAGAAAATAATAAAGGATAAATATTTGACTTTTTTTGGATGTTCGTCTTCTGAAAAGGTTTGGTCAACATCCCTTGATTAAGAACTATTGTGGAAAAAAATCAACATATTACAATTTTTATGGATGTTTAATTTACACAAAAGTGTTCTCACTATTTGAAAAGCATATTCATTTTTTAAAAACTAATTTTGTAGGCATGCTTTGCAGTTATATTTTTACTTTATACAAAAGATTTCATTTAATATTTCAGTGAATACGCCATAAAAAAAGCTATTCATTTACGAGCTGAAATAATAAAACAAATGAATTAATTTTTCATATCAGTTGAAAAATTCCTTAAAATGAATCTAAAAAGCGACATCATAGCTCAAAAGATCAGTATGCTTTCAAAAAACTGTCATTCATTCAAAATGAAAATAAAAGGAAAATCAAAGCCTTGTTATAAATAGAATATAAAAGAAAGGGAGAAAAATCCCTTCGTAGTTTTAAATTTTATGAAAGGCGCTCTAGAAGGCAATTAACGCCCTTACTTGAAAAGTTTTTTAATGCTCTTTTTTTAGTTCTTATAATGGAAATCGATTAACTTCTTTGATGGGAATACATTTCTTTCAATTATTTTTGTTTGCCTCAATATTTCTTCACAGTAAATGTCTTGATACTTTGATAGCACTTTTTATTTTATCTATATTAAAATCGAGATCTTCGTTCGGAAAAAAATAGCTAAGAATTTCTTTAAAAAGAAGGTTATTGGAAAACAAACGAGATTCTAAGGAAAACTAAATTGCAAAATAAAAAGTGATATTAATGCATTTATGGCATCTATTTTGTTAAGAGCAGTTTCTTTTCTTCTAATAAGTAAAATATAGTTAAGTTTTTCTTAATTGGTTGTGGCTTATTATTTGTATTTCTCGATGTAAAAAAAACTTTCCGGGAATTTTATTCAAAACTATTGCACTGAATTTGTAGCACACGTTCCACTAATGAGGGGGCGGGGTTTTAGCAGTCAAAATGTGTTTTTATTTAAGAACTAGAAAATCACCCTTCAAGATATGACGGGTGAAAATTGTTTCTACATTTTAGCGAAGCAATTGCCTGTTAGGCGATATTTTGATAGTTGAAATTTTAACCCTAACTCCAGTCGATTAACCCTAACTCCTGGAGATAGCGTTCATTTTTGACCACTTTTTTGTTTCTTGATTCCTTTGAAATGGCACAGTCTTACCGGTAAAGCAGTTCAGCCTCGTCAAACTAAAGCCCTTCCCTGCATTTTAAACATTACCAAAACATATTACCAAATTATCATGCCGTGGCACGAGTTTCATTGTTGATGACGTCAGGAGCATTACTAGATCATTGGCTACTATGTATGTGGGAATGTTTTTCAAAAATTAACAAAATAAACATTTTAATTCCAGCACTAACTTTCTGTTTTATTAAAATTCAAAAAAATAATTTTACAAAATTGGTATTGAATCTGATAAATATAAATTTCAGTACTTTAAAAGAGAGATCCATACATTTTGTTGTATAATCGTATATATATATATATATACTAGCAAAAATACCCGGCGTTGCCTGTGTCAGAAATAAATGTAAGAAACAATCGCTACTTCCTTTAGTTTTCTGTTTTAACTGAAAGAACTCAAAACATATCACTTTGACGTGATTAAAAATCGAGCTTCTTCCTTACCCATTAAAGTAAAATAGCAATAAGTATAAAGAACGAACGAATATTCATTTAGAAACGAAAGCACGAATTTAAGCATATAAAAATTTGAAGAATTTCCAAAATATGAACTAACAAAAACAAAGATCACTGAAAAAACCGTGCGCTTTATTTAATTAAATACTCCACACTCTAAAGAAAAAAAAAAGCTCTACTTTATTTTAAGGATGCAAAAAGTAGAGTTTCTAAATGTTTGAACGATTTTAAACTCACGTCTGCTCCGCAGAAGCCGTGATTCAAAAATTTCATTATGATTACTTTTATTGTTGCTGTTGTTAGGCAACGAATTTTTGTAGCAATGGGTTTTATATTCGCAACTTCAAAGCTCGAATACGCTACCTTGCGGTGATTACCAATACTAAAGAAAAAGGTAAAACATTCCATTTTACGAGTTTTCTTTGGGGTAAATTTCCGGTTTCAAGCAGAGTTTGTGGTATAATGTAATTTCAGAAGAATAAAAAAGAAAGCTTCGCACAAATACGATGAAAAAGTACTGTCATTCACTAAACGTCAAAGCAAGTTATAAGTTATGGCATTTGTTTGTTTCACCTTTTTTCATCCGCGATTAGACAGTGGCTGCTGCGCCCCCTATTATTTATTGGAGTTGCGAATTTAATTATTTAATGGGGAAATGGTATGAAATGTACTGTTTTCCACCATAATTTTTTACAACTAAGTTTTTAAGGAATAAATTACAGCCTAAGTTGCTCCCTCATAATATATCTATGTATGGTGAAAAAATGGTTAAAATCCGTCCAGTAGTTTTGAAGTTTACCCCAGACATCCGGTCAGAGATTAGCCCTTTATGTATAAAGATGAGGATGAAATTCCTAAGAAAGCAATGTCATGCTTGCGCCAGAGAGGCCTTGATTCAAAATTTACGTTATGATTACTTTTAATATTGCTGTTGTTAGACAACGAATTTTCGAAACAATGGGTTTGATCTTTAATCATTTGATGTGGAAATTACATGACATTTACTGTTTTCCATCACGACGTTCTTAAACTAAGTTTTTTAGTGATAAATTATAGCCTAAGTTGTTCCCCGATTATGCAGCTATCTATGGTGAAAAAATGGTTAAAATCCCTCCAGTTGTTATGAAGTTTACCCCGGACATCCGGACAGAGATTAGCCCTTTATGTATATATATATATATATATATATATATATATATATATATATATATATATATATATATATGATAGCAATATAAGGATTGAACAAGAAAGAAAAAAAAATTTTAAAGAACGAAAAAATGAAAAAATCCCAAAATACCCTGGGACCTCATCAGGGGATACTCCCCAAGGATAGGAAAAAACCATGAGATGTTTCGTGAGTGCTATATATATATATATATATATATATATATATATATATATATAATATAGATATATATATATATATATATATATATATATATATATATATATATATATATATATATATATATATAATATATATATATATATATATATATATATATATATAATATATATATATATATATATATATATATATATATTAGGTGACAGCAAGCATAAAAGAAAAGTGAATTTCTTTAGTTAACTCAAATAGCTATAAAAGTAGTTTCGCCGAGTGTCATAAGTAGAAGTCATAGTCAGTTTGTAAATAAATCTAGATGCATAAGATAGTTTTACGAATTTTCATGGAATGTTTGGCAATTTTTTTTTTTTTTTTTTTTTTTTACATGCGGTTGTGTTTTTAAATGTGTTTTGACTAGCACAATATGTATTTAAATATTCATTAAGATATGATATTGAACTTATTATTCTTTTTTTTTAATAGGGGGAGACCGGAGATAGTTGGCGAACTTTTCAAACTTTTGTTTTTAAGATTTTAAATAAAGTAGAAAATGTTTCTTTTATTGCTTGGATAATCTGTATGGTATCAGCAACAAAGTCGTATTTTTGTTTTGACTGTACTATGCTTTGTCCATTTTTACACAATTTTTTTTTGAATCTTCGCAGAATTCGTACACTTGCCCCGTTACCAAGTAAGTTGGCCAGCCGTATGGGGTAAGTTAGCGAATTGAGAAAACTCATGATAGCCACAGAAAATTTCCCTTAAAGCCTCAATGATACTTTAAATAAGCAAGTAAAACTTACCAATAAATGAAAAAAAGCGAAATTAGTATTTTAATTGCTTTAAAATTATGTGTGTTACACCATGTAAAAGGTTTAACTGATTGTAGAATCAAATGCTAACAAATGCGAACATTATTTGAAATGAACTATTTTATTTGCTTCCGTTCTTTTTTATGTTGCTTTTGAATTTACATTCCTTTTTCCTTGGATTTAGAGATTTCTTGTATGCTTTGGGGGCTTTTTGTGATGTTTTGCGTTTATTTGCTAAGATTCTTCCTTCCTAAAGAGCCTTTTTGACTGGAATATTAAATAGTATTGTTTTAGACCTCTTTTGTTTTCGTTTTCATCCTTTTTTTGACCTGACCATCTCCAGCTTTAGGATAAGGTCGTATATGATCTGAAATAATTCTCAGAGACGTAGCAAAAGAATCTGCTCTAGGACAGGTACGTCCTAGATAGGACAGGTACGTCCAGTTTTATTACTTTCTTCCAACATGGTTGCTGCTCGGAAAAACAGATTCACTCATAGATACAGGAGATTAGAAGTCTGGCCGATCAGTGATATAACTTGGCATGAAGTAACATTTCTGAAAAATCTTTTATTGCATGGAAGCGCACCAGTTCTTTAACCATTCATAATATTTATCGGTCTTGCTTCTTGTGGCAAAGCAACTGTTACCACCGTTGTTACATCGTAAATCGTCATTGACTTTCCTGGATTATTCGCCATCCAAGTAGATTGGGATTAACATAATTTTTCAGTTGGCCATGTAGACTCTTAGCAAGACGCAGTAACTTATGGCTCCATTGCGGTGGGAAAGAGAATAATGTTATTATTATTTTTAGTATTGTAGTAGTTTCCTCACAAAAATCAAGCTATTGACGTGGGAGTCGTAAATATCTAGTGAGAGAATCAGAGGTTTTTATATGAACATCTAGTGTCTTTAGCAAAACCCTATAAGAAACCTGGAAACATTTCAGCTGTCATCTACCCACTAGGGAATGCACCATACATGCAGCATTACGTCTGGTGCGGTTTTCCCATTGTTGTTTTATCTCTTGTATTTTCTCATTTCCGGAAAGAAGAGCACGTATGTTGGCAATTATATAAGCAAGTCTATACAAAATGATAAGTTTAAGAATAGTATAACTAATGCAATTATTTAATTATATTGACAGTTTATAGAATTTAAATTTCAATTGTCAAATGTTTTGACTCTAAAATTTAACTTGGGGCAAGTATGCGATTTCGCATACTTACCCTGAAAAAAGTTAGCCTACTAGTCCCAACTCGCAGTATTGAAATCAAGTTACACTGGATTAAAAATGGTTTCATAAAAAAAATCCGAATAAGGCCTCATTTGTTGCGTAAGCAGCATTGGCTCTTCAATATTAATAAGTTTTAGTAAATTACTCTACTATTATATGTTTTAAAAGAAAATAAGTAAGGATGAAAAAAAATATTTAACACTGAGAAAAAACAACTTTCTTTCGTGCAACACGCTTGGTTTAGCAGATTTAACTGAAAAATACACTGACAGTAAAGAGGCATATTCATGGTTACGTGACAACTCACTCAGGGTTTCCAAATCAAAAACGAGAAAATTATTTAATTCGCACACTTACCCCTCCGCCTACTACTTAGTTTGTATCCCCTACTCAAATTGAATGGACAATCTTTATTCGTTTTCAAATTGTTTTCGATTTTCATGGCAATTAATATGCCAGAATAATCAATTCTCACAATGCACATATGAATAAACAAACAAAAAATAAATAAAAATTACTAAAAAAACAACAACTAATAAAGGAAAATAAACACATTTATCTATATAAATTGAAAATAAGTACAATAGAATTAATTTCAAACATAAAAAACATAAATAAAAAATAAACAAATAAACTCATTTTTTTATTTTAACGGCATGTGATGATTCTGTTCAAGTTAGTTCGTCTCTTGTTGACAAAATTTGCAACAAAAACACTTTTTTGGAAATTAAAAATTAGGGGGATTGGATTAAACTTTACATAATGTGATAAGAAAAAATAATTTTTTTGAAGCTAAGAAATTTCAGAAAAAAATTTGATGTGTATCTTTGAGACATAATATTGCAACTGCAATTTTACTGGTTTTATATGGGAATATATATATATATATATATATATATATATATATATATATCTATATATATATATATATATATATATATAGCACTTTTTTAAAAGTTGTTCAATTTGTTTTATCCAAACTTGTGAACTCAGAACATTTAAAAATCATATGAGACTTACAAAATGCTTTTAGTGGGGGAAAAAAAAAACTTAACGAGCATCAAAACTGAACAAAGTTAACATTATATTCCAAAATATCTAAATCAAGCAAGCACCAATTTGTACAAAGCAGCATTTTCTGATCACCTTGTGGCATTGAATTATTCATAAAATTCTGAAGTGAAGTCTTCATATTTAAAACAAACTATCGAACGTTTTAGCTTCATATTTAATCACTAGCTTCCTAAATCTTTGACAACCTCGCCGTTCTCTGCTTCGAATTCAAGCGGGAAATAAGAGGAAACTGCTATTGCAGTTGGTTTGGAGAGCCTTCCAACCCCCTCTTAGAACTTTTGTAAGTGCCCATTAGCTAAACTGGAATCTCTGCACGTGCACTGGCGCCCTTGGTGAAGAGGAAAAGTTTCCGTTCTAAAGTGCTCGCTCGGAGTTGACTGGTAACGCAGGGAATGCCGGGATTACGGAGTAGGTTTAATAAGTGTGATCCAGAAGTGGAAGTCGCAGTTTTGGATTTTATGAGAGTAGTATTGAACTGAAAATATTATATATGGCTTGAACCATCAGTATTTAATATTATGATTAAAGAATAATTATCGTTTTGTTTATTTGTGAAAATAGAAAATTCGTTTTTCAAAAATAGTTCGAAATATGGACTAGAAAGAAACATACATTTATAATACAGCCTTTAACCAAAAAAAAAAGGTAATAGTTAAAGAATATGCCAGAACGAAATGCCAGAAGCCTAAGAACTGTGCTCTGCAATTTATATTTGCAATTTACTGAGAAATAATTCTAAAATTCCTTAGTTTGTAAGCAGTAGTAATTACCTAAATGATAGGAGAAAAAAAAGTCCAATGATCTAATTTCATTGGTTTTTCGATAAATAAATAACATTCTTCTATACTTTTGAAGCGTTTATATAACTTATCTGTGAATAATAAAAATGATGATAATAATGTAAAAATAATTGATCAATTATTGAGCAATAACACTAAAACTCCTTAGTTTTTGCAAGCAGTAGTAAATTCCCTAAATCGTAAAAGAAAAAACAAACAAACTTGCATTCTAACCTTATTGATTTGCTAATAAATAACAATCTTTTGAACTTTTGAAGCTTTCACCTCGCATAAATTTTCAGTAATAATAATGATGATAATAATAACAATAATAATTATGAAACAAGGTGTATTCGTTTATCTTTTGATCTTACATGCAAAAGAATAAATAGATCAAGCAAAATAAAGGTTTTTCAGTCTATTATAAATTAAAATATTTTATGTTATGGATTATTTCAGCACTTAATCTTAATATTTCCAAGAAATAAACACAAAATCAATAACCATAAACAAATTAAGTAGAAAATAAAAGAAATTATGTCCTAAACCATACGAAGAAATATGTTAACAAATGAACTTCATCTGATATCTGACTTGAAAAAAAAAAAAAAATCTTTAACTTAAAAATATATAAGCAAACAGTGCAAAAAAGCACCAGAAACGAAATCGCAAGTCAGGTCAATAAAACAGATTGATGATAAAAATGAATGTTTGCAAAATTTTCAACCGCAGAAAACTTTAAACCCTTTTCTGAGTTGTAAAGAAAAAACAATCCTTCAATGAGGGGAAAGAAAAGAAAAACTTTTATTTTATCTTCCCAGTATTGTGGAATGCATCAGTCATTTTGATAAGAAGCATCATCGATATATCTCAAAGGAGAAAAGGAAAAAGTAGAGGACAACATTAAGACCACAAAATGATGGAAGTTCTTACGGTCACCATTTCTTAGCTTCGGTTCCATAACCAGAAATTTCGTTTCTTTCTAAGGGCCCTCCAACCACTTGCACGAACTCTGCCTCCTTTCGAATTCTACGGAGGCTCTGTTTTTGACTCGGAACGTGCTTCGCAAGGCTCATGAATTGCCAATGTTTTCTTCTGTCTCCGTGTTGAAGTCGACTGTTGTTCGATTTTTCGTGTATTTCAGACTAAAGTTCAATAGAAGATGATAAATTGCTTCATTTCGTGTTGTAAAATATAAAAATTGTTGTTCTTATTTTTTAAATATATTTTCTCGGATGAATATAAGCATGTGTATGTATATGCGTATGTAAATGTATATATTTTTAAATAATATATATATATATATATATATATATATATATATATATATATATATATATATATATATGCCATCCCTTTGTAAATACTCAGCAATGTTAAATCTATATTTGAGCATATTAAATAATTTCTACTGAACCATATGCGATCAGCAATCGCTGGTACATTTTAGAATATTTGTAAAATATACAGGGTGTTCCTGAATGCAGTGTAAAGTTGGACTGTAGGTAGAGCACAGCATACGATAACAAGCAAGAATCTCTCTGGGACACAAGGTCCCACACGCCTTGCGGATTTGCTACCTGCACACAAAGCCAGATACTGACGAATGTGCAACACGACATAAATTTATTACACAAAGACTATGTTACACATTATTTCAGATTTTAAGAAAGGTTTAAAGCGGTTGTTTGAAATTGCGACTAGTTATTCTAACATGTGCATCACAATGACAATGCAGTGGTGGAAGAAGACTTGCCAAAATGGCTCTTAATTGCGACGCTCGATAGTCGCAATATTACAACAAGCCCTTCTTAATAACTGAAATGTAGGATCAAATTTTGTTTGTGTTATAATTTATCATTATGTGTTACCTTTCTCGCATCTTTCAGTGTCTGAAAAAATGTGCATGTAGCGCGTTAGCATTGCGTTTGCGACCTTATTTTTCTGAGTGATTCTTGCTTGTTATAGTGTTCTCCTCCACTCTAAGTTTGTACATGGCATTCAGAAACATCCTGTATGATTCATAATTAGTCTTTACCTAACTTTAGTTCGTTTCGGCATTTAATCGCTGGCATGCGGCTGTAATAGTTAAATATTTCCTCCTGAGTAATCATTTGCATGCCGTAACTATAAAAGTTTCTTAAAAAATAACATTAAAAAATAAAAATAAAACTTATGGTGTTGCCATTCAACTTTTCTAACTAGCTATGAAGATCGGATATACTTAATAAATATCTTATATTTTGATTTTTTATATATTTTATTACTAATGTTTCGTATCAAGGAAAAAAATTTCCTGTATGTAATACAATTTGTGCTTAAATGTTCATGTTTTCTTCATGTTAGAAAAAATGTTTAAAATTATTTTCGAAATGATTCAACTTGACCTAACGTGGACTATAATGATACCCACATAAATAAACTGTACCACTGATTTAAACACCAGCAAAATAACGTGTTTAAGAGTTGATTTGTAAGAAGAGTTTCACAATATGTTTTAAGTATTAACCCGAGTGAGATGAAAAACATTAATTTTTAAACATTTAGTTTACAGTTCACACAAAAATAGATATGATTATCCTTTCCAAAATATGCTTTTCAAATATTTCAAAGGGGATTTCCTTCTTTTGAGTTTTATTAGTCATGTCTAAGCATTTTTGAAAAAAAAAAAAAAACACTAAAAACATATTGTGAGTTAAACTATTTCGTGAATCAAACCGACTCAAGCGCGATTTATCAATGCGACACAAACATCAACGTTACGTTTACTTACAAAAGGTGAAAAAGCAGCATCGAATATAGGCAAATTTTTTTGTGTAAAATCGTGCCTTCTATTCAATACAGTAGTATCTTGCATAATACGACATTCTCACTTAAGCACCCTATATGACAGTTAAAAGAAAACCATAAAAAATTACTCGTGTGCTCAAAAAACTATTTGTTACATATAAGGGGCCATTCATTAAATACATAAGGGTCCCGAGGGGGAGGAGTTGGAAAAATCTCTACATACTCTTACTTGGGGGAAGTGGGGGGGGGGGACGGCGCCCTTCTTACATAATATTTTCCAAGTCAATATTTTATATTATAAATCGCGCGGTCAACTGGTTTGGCACATTTCATTCGCTTCTAAAAAGGTAAAAAACATATCAGGATGATTTGTTTTTTACTTGTTTTTCAAAGAATGAAGTGTGTAAAATATAATAGAAGAATCACACTGTGTATGGTATTTAATTAGTATCGAATTATAAAAAAAATATTTGCCGATAAAACATTCATTCTAGATTCCTTTTAGTAAATATTTCTTTACAGAAAAAGGTTTAAAAAATAATATTAGTGAATTTAATAACGATTCTAGTGATGTAAGATTCGTTATTTTATTATTTTGAAAAACGAAATGGAATCTTAATCAAGATAGGGGGGAGGGGATTTAAAAATCTTACTTACCCTTACTTGGGTGAGGGGGGAGGTCAAAAATTTCCAAAATGATCCTTACGTAGTTAATGAATGGCCTCTAATAACTCTCAACCAAAAAAAAAAAAAAAAAGAACAGGTTTTCTCGCTTGCATTAGTCAAATCAGCGTACGTCGGAAGCTTCTTTATAAAACTTTCAGTTGTTTGCTCATACGCGCTCGAAAATTAAAGTTCAACGCCCCCTCCCCCCCAACTTAAACCTGTATCAACTAGACCCTTTGTTTACAGCCAAAAGGTACTAAATCTGACAACAATGGATTACGCCGTATGAGTTTGTATAGCAAACAGATGCGCATAAAAATAATTTTTAATATTAAACTCACCAGGTTTAGAAATTTCAAAAAATGGCATGACGGATATACACGCACAAATTATGTTAAGTTCTATGATTGCAACCCCATTCTGCGCGATAGTCTGAGTTTATTCTTTCGCGACCCGATATGGGGTAGATAAAAGCTAAGCGTCAGCAAGCCCCAGATTTTTTCGAACAGAATTGATTTAGTTTTCTTCATTAGTAAATGACAAAAAAAAAAAAAAACTGCAACTCAAAGTTGTTTTGTTTATTATTTTGGCTTTAGTTTTTGAATTCAACTCCTCCTTAACAATCAAAAAGAGAGCACTACCCAAATTAAAACAAAAAATACGATCTTTGTTAAATTGTTCGCTAGTTAACTTATTCGAAAAAGACTCTTGCAAGCTAAAGTTCACAGTTCCTCAACTATAATCGTACATTTGACTTACCCTTTTCATTCTATAAATGATAACTCAAAGAACTTTTGATGCTTAACTGACATTTGAACTTAGTTTAAACTATCATAAAGCAAAAGAAAATCCCAAGTTTCAGTTAAGTACTTAAGAGTTGCGAATAATACATATGAGGTAGTGAGAAGCAAAGGGGTGCAAGTGGCAAAATCAAAAATTTGGAGGTAACCAGTACAAATGGTAGGTGAACCCCTCCTCTGCCTTGGGGCAAGAGATAGTACTAGTAGCCCTGGTAGGTGCTGTTGTATAGCATGATATAGAAAAAAAATCAATGAAAGTGCTACCAAGGACCTAATCTTTATACGCGTTTTGCTCAAAACTTGAAAATGTCCACTTACATCCCTTTGCTTCTCACTGCCTCATATGAAATTTCATCAGTTCATATTAGAACAATCAGCAAGCCTTATTTAAATGCCTTTTTACACAATTACGAAATTGCAACTTGTCGAATACGATGGCAGTGATTAGAGAAAATTTTCAGAGATTTCTAATTATACTTTATCTCCTAATTAAGCATCCATTGAATACGTCGAAGTTCTTGGAAGGCATTCAGCATTTGGAATTCAGAAATGAGACTAACAAAAGGGCTGAAAGGAGCTCCATTTGTGGTGAAAAGCTTTTACAAAGGTCTCAGAAGTATAGATAAGAAAACTGAATAAGGAAATTGCCATTTTTGTTACTTCGGTCGCATTTCAGAGAGTTTCACAGGGATAAGAGAGTAGCATTCGGATTGTATCTCGTAAAGTAAAATGGCGGCTGCTGTTTATTTTGGGCATTGATTCGATGAGGGAGGACTACATCATGTATGAATGTATTGTAAATTACGCATGTTAATTAAAATATTAAAATATACGTCTAAAATGTGTGTTCCTGAGCTTTGATCTATAGTACGTTGAATATTCAACGATAGAATAATGCATTTCTTAACTTCTCTAAGGATATGGCTAGTACTTGAAACTAATACAATTATGAAAAGCATTTTAGATACGTTGTTAGCAAACGATCGCTTTTGAATCTGAGCTCACCGGGCTATTAACCGTTTAGCAATGCGAGTTTATTGCTAATTAATCTAATAAAAATTTCTGTATAAAATTCTTATTTCCAACTAAGCACAAATATTACTTTTGACCAAAAGAAAAAAAAATCGTTCCACCAGTAAGATTTCCCTGTACGCACTGTCACAAAAAATAATGTAATTTTTATTACATTCGCTAGAAATCAAGGTTTGTTTTTCGCTAAAAGTATGCCTACAAAATTATTATGTATCATCTTCATGATCATTATTATGGCATTAAAAATAGTTTTGAGTTCGTTTTTTGAATTAATATATATCTAAATGTTAACATGTTTCCAAATATTCTTAAAGACAACAAAAGACCAAAAGAATAAACAGTTCAATAGCTTGAATTTTTTTTCTGGGATATTTGCGAATGAAAATAGTTTCATCCTAATTCCCAGTTTTTTCCTAAATAATTCTGGAAGGGTTCCTATTAGCAGAAATGTAAGTCGCAGATTCTTCAGCAAATATGCATACTTATTTCTTAGTCGGGGGAGAGTTTTTTGAAAATCTGTTAAATAATAAAATCTTAAATTTCATTTAATAAATATTTGTATCGTATTTTCTAAGAAAAAATCCATTAATTTCATGCGCACGTATAAACATCTTTTTTTTCGAGCATTTCTTGGTGCAGATATAAATTTTACGATTAATCCAATGGCACTCTAATTAACAGATTTTTTTTTTTTTTTTTTTTTTTGACCAGCTTTGCTGACTGCTAAAATAAATTCTGCTACTGTGATACAGACCCTCATTGGTAAATACTACCACTAGTTCACCCTTACCTTATAACTATATTCCAATAGTTAAAAAGGAAAGGAATCCCGTTACAATTTTTATAGTAAATTTGAATTCATGAATACGTAAACATGCAATCCTGAATATGAAAGTCTGTCACAAGCACTTGAATTACTCAACCCAACTCCACATATGTGATGCTTTCGCTATAATGCCGAGCGGAGTCGATCCTGGTGCTTATGAACTGTTGACGTTGCAGAAGGTTTTAAGTATCTCTTTCCACTCGACTATTAAGTGCCTATTCGATGCTCTGAAGAGCGGGATCGTGATGGGGTTAATATTATGAAGGAAAGTTTCCGCTCGCGATTTCATCCACGCTGGCTCTCGCTGCTTGAAGTATTGGTTGTGACAGAAACGAGAGGTCATAGTGGATACCGTTTTAATTTTGTGATGGTACATGGATAGACTATGAAAATTATTTGTATGTTCAATAGTAGTTGATGTTCTATATGAAATGTTTTCTACAAAATTTAGAGGGGTGAAAGAATACGAATCGTAGAGAAGAAAATAGTTTTGCTTTATATTCGAGAATATGCATTTTTGATTATGTATTGCTGACTAACTATTAATAAAAATTATTCTTTTTTAAAGAATAATTATAAGATGAGTAATAAAATTGCAGCTTATTACTTGTACATAAATACAACCCATTAGCATTTCCATGGTATACGTCTATTATTATATTTGTATGATATAAAGTAATACTGGCAAAAATCTTTCAATACACCAGTTTAAAAATAGCGTGAAAATATAGATCAGTACCATTTTTCTTGACCTAACCCAACCTCTGAGTATAAAGCCTTAGGCTTCTTCTGCTTGTACTAGTGCGGTGTTTGTCCAACTTTCAAATTTAATTCGTTATTTAAACGCTGAAAGATCATTGCTTCTGATATATGTCACTGTATTGATTTATGACATAGCATCTAACTTTGTTTAAAATATAGCAATATTTCGAAAATGATAAAGGTTACTTTGAATTGATATTTAATGCATTAAATACGTGCTTTAAATCATTTATACTTGATGTGTCTTATTTTAAGACCAAAAATACTGCAAAGTGGATTATTAAACTAGAGTTTCGTTTTTCTTGTTTCTATCGTTCGAGCATTTAGCTTACCATTAAAAAGACTTATTGCAATACTAAAAGAACATCTAAGCCAAACTTTGGGTAGTATCTTCTACTCGTCAATATTGCTAACTCCTCATTTCCGAATAAACATGTTAACTTTCTGAATATCAATTCACTCATCAAAACTGTAAAGTTGTTTGTGTGAAAAAGACATTTGTGTACTGCATCCTATTAAATCGTGCGTGGATTATAAAAATTCATTAACTTATTTTCCTCTGTAAGAAATGGAGAACTATAATTGGCAGATTCGTATTTCTTAGACTCCCTTCGACATGGCATATTTCGGTCAAAGATAATGAATTTTTTCTTAAGCTAAAACAATTCTTGCTTTTTGGAAATACTCTAAAACTAAAATTGTGGTAAAACACAGACAAGTATTGATCCATCTCAAAAGTATCATAAAGCATGCAAGAATAAATCATCAGTTGCCAAGTTTCCAGACACGATTATTAAAGGATTCTAATCCGACGCGAACAGGAAACAATGCTTTAAGAAAAGCTTTCAGGAATATGTTTCTCTTGTATTTTTTTATCAACTGCCTGTCCTAAGGGAAGCTCAACCACTTTCAGACAACAAATCTAGGGGATTTCCCTCGGGGAAGAGAGGCTTACACAAAGAAAGAACATATTATGATCAAGAAGAGTCGTGGGGGGTCTTCCTTCTTCCATAACTACTATTTGCAAACGGCTTTAAGAAATGAAGTTTCATTTCCTCCAGTGCCCAATTGGGCTGAAAGATTTCAGGCTTTCTCTTGATACGACCCTCAGAACGTGCTTTGCACACTTATTGTGAAGTTAAGGTTTGTTTCAAGGAGTAAATACCTTATATTTCTTTTTCTTTTTCATTGTTGTTAGTTTTCTCAGCAATAAGTCACTTTTTGCTTTCGATGAACCTTTTATTTGTCAGTTTTGGTTTATTTCTACCAGAAAAAAAGTCCTTCATATTGTTTTTTCAAAGTATATTTCGAGGTTTTTTTTTGATATTTTGGCTATATTGTCGCCTCAGAGCAACAGTAAGATATGTTAGTGTTATTTATGGGATTAGATATCTTACTGTTGCTCTGAGGGGACGATATACTAATCGCGATGCACAGTAATTTGAAGATATTCTCATCAGATCTGAGAAGGTGTCAATTCATTATATCTGACACTGCTATCGCAAAGTAAGGATATTATAAAGATGAAGGAAACAGCTCAAATTTTCTTTCAACTTTTCTTCACCTCTTACGTATATTGCTCGGCATGAAAAATAATTCTGCCGTTGAAAAAAAAAGGGCAGCAACTGCGAATTTTTCATTTTTCACTTTTTTGCATTTTTTTTTCATTTTTGTTCACCTATTTTGTTTCCGCTGAAAAAAAGGCGAGAAAAAAACGTCTAATTCCAGCATTTTTCCCTATTGTTAGTATTTAATCCAATACGTAATACCTCGAAAACTCATTTCTGCAGATACTGCCGTTTATCTTCATACGGCAGAATTAACGTATTTAGCGGATTAATAATAAATATTGGATATACTATGGTATAGATAAAAACAACAATTCAAAAGGGTATTAAGTGAAATGATATTTACAAGAGTGGTACTTTTTAGATTACCTTTCTTGACTAGTAAGACAGTACGAAACAACGTTATTTAACGTAGATGTATCCAATAAAAATAACGATTTAAGGAATTTCCAGTTTCTTAAATATAAGTTAGGTTTAGCATAATAATACTTTAGGCATCACTATTAATTGACTTATGTCAGTGCTTTACAGGAGCACACCAATCACTTCACAACTTAGTGTTTAAAAATATAATTTCATAGCATACAAGGCAGTGCACGCACTTATGAAAATTCAGTAACATTTTATTGTAAATATTATTGTAAAATGAAGTTTTTACAGTACAGAAAATGTTTACAGTACATTGTACCAAAAAAAAAAAAAAAAAACAATTGCAGCGCCAATTGATACACCACGTGACTTACAGTGCGAAGCAGATAAGACCGTACTTCCTTTCACTCGCTGTGTTTCAACTTGTATATGGTGGTCAGCATGGCCGACTGCTCAGTAAGAAGGTCTCGAGTTGGAACCTGCTGCTCGCATTTTGCATTTTTTAACTCTCGTTTATTTAACCGTAAAATTTTACAGTTAAATAGGATTTTACGGTAAATGTTACTGGCAACATGGATGCTAGTAACTTTTACCGATAATCTTCAGGATTTTTTTTTTTTAACGGTGTGTTAAAACTGTCCCACAAGCATACGAACCCCTCTTTTCCTATAAAACTGTTGACAATTTGTAGATTATCAACTACATCAATATCATTAAACCTCACTTATTCTTAAAAAAGGATTGCGTAAGAGTAGTTATTTCATCTAAACTTTATTGTATCGCAGAAAATAGGTCAAGAATCTTTGTTGAATCAGTTTGACGATAAGTTTAAATATATAAAGTCTTATACATTTACAAATATCAAAAACTTTCATTTCTGCTTTATACAAATTACCATGCATCACGTACTTCGAAAAACAAAATATTATTAAAAAGTAAAGACGAATTCTTGGAGTTCCATTACTAATGGAACTTTTAGCGTTGAACTTTTTTTTCTTTTACTTAACCAACAAAAGCATAGCCTGTGGGGGGAAAAGCTATAAAAGACAGAGAGAAAAATGACATTAAACTGTCTTCATATGAGCAGAAAAAGTGATCGCCGTAAATGGAGTTATTCGAGACTACTCATTTTTGCAGTGGTATTTTTTGAAAAGTATTTTTATTGCAGTACTAAATGGCTTTAAAATACCATATAAGCGTTTTTCGGAAATCTTCATAATGAGCTAAAATATTATTTTGATTGGTAACGTAAGATGAAAGATAATATAAAACGCTTTAGCATATCGAACTAGGATATTTTTGGCTAATGGTCTGCATAAAATTTGCAGTTATAACCAGTAGCGTTTATTATCTTTAAGCAAAAGTTAGCCATCCATTTTTACTTCCTTTTACAAAAAAGAAAGAAAGTTCGCGAGTTAAGTTTTTTTTTCGACTCGACCACACGCGGATAAGTGCCTAAGAACGTGTAGACACGCGAAATATCCATTTTGACGATTTGCGCGATAATTACGACGAGTTTTCTCGTGAAGTTTGTATGTATGTGCGTATGTATGTCGCATTACTCAAGAACGGTACGTCCTAGAAAGTTGAAATTTGGTACGTCGACTCCAAGTGGGATCTAGTTGTGCACCTCCTCTTTTTGTTGCATTTGGGTGCTTCTAAGGGGGTCTTTTGTCCCTTTTTTGTGGGAAATCATTGTTAATTTCCGTGTAAGCTCAAGTGGTGTTACAATTTGGCGGACACTTGGCGATATATCACCATTTTTTTGGTCGCCATGTTTTGTCGCCAACTTGGCGACAAATTTGGCATTTTTTTTTTTTTAAATCTAGTTTCAATTTGGCCATTGTTGGTGATGTTTAGAGAGTAAACTATTGAATCACATTAAAATTGCCAATAATGGGAAAATGACAATCAATTGGAGTAAAAGGAAGTCACGTGAGGCACCCATCATTTCGTTGATTAAGAATTTAAAATTTCTGTTTTTTAAAGCTTTAGTAATAACTGTGATTTTTGATTCTTGTATTCTCTAAGTAATACGCATTGTCTAATTTAAAAGAATAAGAAAGATTCCGTTCTTACATACTTTAGGGTAAAACATCGACTCAAGATTTCCCGAAAATTATATTTACTGTTGGCTTGTCATGCGAGTTAGGTTATGGGCATAAGAAACTGAAATCAATATGCAGCCAAGGGCAGGTAGATGGCGGTTTTTGCAAAAAATAGTTCTTGAGATATTTGAAGAAACGCATTTCGGATTCAATATGAACAATGAGGGAAATGTTGGAATTTGGCGTTTTTTCAGCGGAATCCAAATTTCCAAGCTTGTACAATAGGGTGGAACGAAAAAAACAAAGTTTTTATTTTCGAATCGTAATAGTGCAAAAAAGTTGCGATTGATGAAGACTTACAAAACAAAACAAAGATTTTTAAAATCGGATAATATCTTCCGATCCCGCAACGAGCCTGAATATTTGAAAAAATGGAAAATTTCGTGTTTTCTTAGTGATTTTTGAAAAATTTTGTTTTATGTTCCTTTTTAAGGCTGTAAGACGGAAAAGTTACGATTGGTGAAACCTTCAGAAATAAAAAAAAATTTGAAATCGAATAATACCTTCTGATCCAGAGCCAAGCCTAAAAAACCGAAAAAGTTGAGAATTTCAGGATTTTTCCGAATTTTTAACATTTTTTGATCAATGTACTTTTTTAGGCTACAGAACGGAGAAGTTACGTTTAGTAAAGACTTCAAAGCGAAAAAAAAAATATCTTTTTCAAATAAAACAATATCTTCCGATCGCGCAACGAACCTACATGTTTTAAAAAATGTAAACTTTAAGCCTTTTTTCAGTTTTTTTTTCTTTTAGTTTAACGATCCTCATAAGTTCGGTATGAAATACTAATGGAAGAACGTTTGTTTATAAAACAAATGGGATATTTTAGTACTAAAGCCTGCCTGTAAATTGTCCACATGGCCCTTTAATCCAGCGATACTCATATATGTTTATGCCGCTTAGTACAGTGTATGCATCTAATACGCCCCATTAGCGAAATAAAGAACCGCAAAAATTTCAGACGGTGCCATTCATGTTTACAGAACAACTCAAACCTGTCGATACTTACCTGACAATCTAAAACAAGTAATTTACCCTGTCATTGAAAGAAACTCTTTCTTTGCGCATCCCGAAAACTTATTAATGGCAATGGTGTTTGATGAAAGGAGGCACATAAGAGAACTTTAAAAACGTCTGAAAAGCCAGAAAATATGTTTCTAAAGACAAAAGCATTAGAAACTTTGTCATTCCATCTATAAATTTCGAAGCAGAAGGTTACACAGAGATTATTAATTGGAACACGACAAAGGTATCTTCTCCACCTTTTCTTCGAAAAGTTCCTAACAAAGACATTGAAAATCTTATTGCAACAGGCACTATACCCGACTGGGATATGAAACTATTCCCCTGCCATACGCAAGCTGTCGAAAGATGTGTGAAGCTAGTGACGGAGGCTTCACTCAAAGTGTGTGCATTTAAATCAAGAGATGGCTACTTAAGAGCAACATTGAAATCCAGATCAATTATGCCCGAATTTTCCAAAAAATCTGATTATAAATTAGCTTCAACAACTAACACTTAAAACAATAAGACTTGTATACTGGATTGTAAATTTGGGAAATATTTTAAAACGTTCTATTATTTGAAAATGTTTCATTGTTGTAAAGAATGGCAGTTTTGCATAGTCAAGAAATAAATTAATGTTTATGTGTAATATAGGGTTTTTAAAAAGGCTTTTCCCTGTAACACCGGGGAAAAAAAAACAACAAGAACTATTTTATTTTTAATCACGAAGAAAAGATGAAATTCTCCCTTTTTTTACTTTTCATGCTTGTTCCTGGATCAGAAGGTATTATTTGATTTCAATATGTTTTTTTAAATTTCTGAAGGCTTCACCAATCGTAACTTTTCCGTCTTAGAGTATTAAAAAGAAACGTTGGAGAAAATTTTTAAAAAAATCTCTAAGAACACATGAAATTTTCCATTTTTTCAAATTTTTAGGCTCGTTGCGGGATCGGAAGATATTATCCGATTTAAAAAAATTTTGTTTTGTTAGTCTTCACCAATTGCAACTTTTCTGCACTATTACAATTCGAAAATAAAAACTTTGTTTTTTTCGTTCCACCCTATTGTACAATAAAGCTAACGTACAATAAATTGATAATTTGCAGTTAATGCACTTTGACTGCCTACTGTAGTTTAGCAATAAGTTACAGGTTTTCGTGCCTTGAAGAAGAATAAAACTTATTGTGAAGGATAATTTTAAGCATAATGTGAAGTTTTAGTAATAATATCATCGCATCAGAATTTGTCTGAGTAGAAATACTCGATAATTTTTAAATTTTAACTATACTTGCTATCTTGCGGAGCATTGAAATCACACTCGAGTCTCAATTGTTCGAAGCTTATAACTTGAATATTCGTTTATCTCGAAGTTTCATCGGGTCCCAAATTCTTGAGACTGTTGTAGAAACTTTCCATAGTTCGAACTACCAATAACTCGAACGTTTTAGCCGGTCATTTGAGATTTCGAGTTCTCGAGAGTTGACTGTACTTTGCAACAGGTTGCTTCACATTCATGTACTTTAAAAAAAAACCACCACAGTGCGCTTTCGTCATATTCAAATCACAGAAGACAAACTAGTGAGGAATAGCATTTTCAAGCATTTGTCGCATTTGTGAGCGAAAGACTTTAAAATAATCAATCTTTTTATGTAAGTATTTCTCTAGTTCGTACATAATTCCCTTATTTCGAATTTAGCTCCATTTAAAGGGTTCTTTAATTATATTTCCTGTAAGATTATATTAATAATAATCTTAGCGAACTTGAAAATTTCAAAAATAATTATTTAACATTTCAAAGTAGCTCTGTCATATAGAAATAAAATCCTAGGCAAATTAAAAACGATCAATAATGCTTATGTTGAATATTAAAAAAAAGTAATAAATAAGTCGTGAGCTAACAAATACCTTGTTGCGTTTGGACGCATTTTGGATTGTTGACTTGAAATGGATATTTACAGCATTTTGTCGATACATTGTCTAGAATAATTTTAATTCTTCAAAATAAAATTAAAATGTTTATAAAATATGTGATTACACGCGGAACAGAAAGGTAGCATTTAATATGAGTCTTTCCAGAATTGTATGCCTTTTTTACAATATTTTTTTAATGGGGCCATTTCCGAAATTTTTAAAATATTTTTTTCTGAAAGAGCATGCTTATAAACATAGGAATTGACCTTCTTTTTTTAAAATGACTAACTTAAATATGTTTTTAAAAATATTTTAATCCGTGCTCTTTCATTGTTTACGTTTCTGCTGATGTAAACGATATGATTCATAGCAAGCGTAGAGCGCAATGTTTAATTCGCTTCTTGATAATCATAACGTGGAAACGTGGTAGACAGATGCGCCACAGTACATCATTTGTGACGTCATAAAAACCACGCCTTATTTTCTAAATCGAACATTTAAAAAAAATAACTAAAAAATAAGCGTTGGTAAAATGCAAGTTGATTCTCGCTGCAAGTTATTTTTTTCGCGTAGTCTAACAATTTCAGTGACTAAACGTATTACTTTTGACTGAAGGAATCCCCATTGTCAAAATTTTAATTTCTTTTATTAAACACAATGTACTAGACCATTGTCAGTTTGCTGAAATAGACGTGAAGAAAATAGAAAACATCTTATTTGATTGTTTTAAAACACTTTTTCAGTTTGGAAGGATGTTACTGCAAGCTTATGTTTTTTCTTGTAACTTGAACCTTATTCAAGGGGGTGAATCTGGTACCAAAATATTTTCTGTAGTTTTTACGTTTAGTAGTTTATAACTATCATTATCATTTCTGAAAACGCTTGTAAAAACAAGGCCTGAGCGATATCACATTTTATGCTGTTTAAATTTTAAAAAAATTAGTAATTTAACAAATAATACTTCATAATTTACTTAAGAACGAAACTTAAAGCTTTCAGAACTTAGATTAATAATGTTTGTCAATTTTATAAAATGTTAAATGTAAAGAATGTAGCAAAATTTTCACATTTACTCAACTTTTTGAACATATACATAAGGTGCCAAATAAAGTATCATCACAGCGCTTACTAACTTACTTCTTATCTCTGATGCTGCATCTTATTTTGTGAACTATGTTTCGAAAGAAACGTCAAAAAGTTAACTGCACTGTAAATTTCGACATTTTAAACTTGAAAGTCTTGGACACTGAAGACTTTACAAGGTTCTAATAAAAATAATCAGGGCTTTCGGCCAGGGGCGTGCACAAGGAGGGGGGGGAGGAATAAGGGACACCTGTTGTCCTGGGCCCGAGTCTGAAAGGGGCCCGAGAGTTTAAAAATGAGTGGTGAAATATATGTAGGGATGTTGGGGTAAACAATATGGGAAGAGGGGAGAGGCGTAAAAGTATTTGCGATGGGCCTCAAAACTTATGTATTCTCCCCTGATTTCTGCATTCTTTATTTAAATTAATAAGGATTAAAAAAATAATAAAAAGAAAAAAAATACTTTCGAATCCACAGGACTTTGCAATTGGGAAGAAAATGGGGAAAATGGTTGATCTAAAACCCATCAGAATTCCTTTTTTACCATTTGGACCAAAAATATATTTACCAAAGCAAAAGAGTTATTACTATTATCTCTCATAACTTCCGAAGCGAAGACCAGCATAAGTTTCATGCCACTAATAGGGGGGAAAAAAAAGGAAGAAAGGGTGGTTCTCAAGAAGGAAATGTTAAGTATTTCCCTACAGCCTCGTCCTTTGTCGGATATCCGAGGGGGATCAGTCACTTTCAGAAGACAAATCCAAGGATTTCCCTCAGGGTAGAGCATCGGAAGATAAAGAAAAGGACAACATTAAGATCATGAAAAGTTGGAGATTTTCAGGATTTTTCTCCTCTCATGATCATTGAGAAAAAAGAAGCATAAAATGCACTTTCAACTATCTGCAGAGGTCTTTTTCGGTTAAGTTTATAGGTCTATTTCAATATTTCGCAGACATTCAAAAGTCATCTTTTACGTCTTGGACCGAATTGTGTAGCGTTAGTCTTTGTAAGGTTTTCCTGTCCTTATAGGATATATTTAGTTGTGATATTTCTACCGATTTTTGGTGATGATGAAAACTTGGATACATGACGGATTACTTAAAACTTAAGAGTTGCCCGTTTTTTACCGTATATTATTATTATTATTTTCATTAATTACAATATTTTCTGTGGGGAAGACGCTTAGATTCCTTAGAACAACAAAAACATATGATGCAGCGAAAAGCAAAGGGATGTAAGTGGCAAAATTAAAAATTTAAAGATAACCAGTACACATGGTAGGTGAACCTCTGCTCTCTCTTGGGGAAAGAGATGGTACCAATAGCCCTGGTAGGTGCTTCTGTACAGAATGATTTAGAAAAAAAATATCAATGAAAGCCTACCCAGGATGTTATCTTTAAACGCGTTTACTCAAAATTTAAAAATGTCCACTAACATCTCTTTGTTTCTTACTGCCTCATATGTTATTATTGCCTGTCAGGTTTCGAGGACTTTTGGCTCAATTTTCTGTAAAAAATATGTTCATATCTCAAAATGATGTCGGTCAAAAAAAAAAAAAAAAGAGTTAGAGCGCATCAGTAGTTTTATTAAATTGCAAATGAGAAAAAATATTCAGACATTGATTTTATTTCAAATTTCTTAGCGAAAAGTTTTTTTTCAAGTTATTGTTTCCAATGTATAGGGCCCTCAACTTCTTCGGAAAAAATGATAAATATGCAAAATAATAAACCTAAAATATAATTGCACAAAGTTCCATTCTGTAACACCACATACGAATATCTGCCAGATGGTCTTACGCCGTGTTACACCACATACCTAATCATACACAGTAGTCTTTCTTTTACATAAAAAAGAAATATTTTTTGCCAGTATAAAATATGTTTAACGCCCAGTTTTAAACTAGCAAGTAAACAAATACATTTTAATGCCATCAACGGATATTTCTATTTAAATTATTTAAAGCTATATGCTGTTTTTTTAAACTATTTAATAGTGATCTGTAAAACACCATTATGATTGTAGTACAGAAGAAGTTAGTCATTCCTTTCATTTTGCTTTATCGCATTCCAGCTTTTGCTTCATATCTAAAAATATTTTCATTCCGAATGAAAGAAAGGAATGGAATGCTTTAAATTGCACTGAACGTAATGCACAGGGCTTTCTAAGATAAGATAAGATAAAATCATCAAAAATATGTGCTTGATGAAAAATAAAACTGGACACTTATTCGTGAAATTTATATTGGAACGAAAATATTTTTGGAACGTGGAACAGGTCGAAAAGCACAAAATTAAATGTATAATCATTCAAGTTATATTGAGAGAGTTCGGATGACTTCTTTTATGGAAATTTCAGAATTTCGTTGAACTCCATTTTGGACGACATGACGATTAACGGAACTATTCAATGTTCGTTATTGTACACTTCATTTAAGTCAACTTTCATTTCAAAGCTACTTGAAGCGGCATATTGCATCAAACACTGTTTGGCGAGGCACAACAAGTAAACGAACTGTCGTTTTCCTTGGTTAAACAACCTCAAAATAGCACGCCTTTTGCTCGAAAATGTAAGAAAACCGAAAAACAATACATAAACTAGGAAATTAATAATTTCTGTTTTAAGCAATCACATTGCTTATTGTTCTCATTTGACAGTTTTTATGTCCTATGATTTTATTTTCCCGCCGCTCCCTCTGCAGCACCACCGTCAACCGGCCTCACGATGCTGCTCCTCTTGCGAAAACTTTCTCCAGGTTGCCTCCATATCCTTTGATATAGAGGCAACCTGGCATACATGCACACGCACGCATACATACATACACACACGCATTCCTACACACACACACACACGCATATATGCACACCTACACACACATACATACACACACCTACACACACTCACATATATACATACACACACCTACACACACTCACATATATACACACACACACTCATGCCTGCACACAGACACAAACACACACGCATACATGCACACCTACACACACACATACATACACACACCTACACACACTCACATATACACACACACTCATGCCCGCACACAGACACTTGCCCACACACTCATGCCTGCACACAGACACAAACACACACGCCTACATACACTCGTGATTGCGAAAAACATAATTTGAATTCCAGATGTTAAAATTCAAATTAATTTTTTTTCTAATTAAAGTGAAATACAAAAATAAATAAAGAGAATAAGAAAAAGAAATTAGTTTACTTCCATTTGATAATGCAAACTTTGACCGAGTTTCTTTACCGCACCATTTATAGTTGATCCACGAGTAAGTACCAAGTTGTATCGTTTTTCGTGTTGACTTTTAAAAATACTTAAAAGGCATTTTTTTTTCATTTATTTGAACCTCACATATACACATAATACATATTATATATTACACACACACATGTATTGTACGGGGGCAAGGTATTTTTTTTGTGCTGAAAGAAAGTAGAAATCGTTTGCGATAAGATTGTTGAAAAAACTCGTTCCATGCAGCACAATCTTTCCATTAGAGGATGAGCTATTTTTAAACACTTTCTAAAAAACATACTTAAAAAAAGTTCCGTTTTTGTTCAGTCGATTTTAATTCATAAATTTTTTTCCCAAGTAAAAGAATATATTCGACCGTCAGGTACATTTCGATTTCTTATCTGCGTACTCTTTGATACAAATCATCACTTAATTACCTTGAAAAATGTCAGGCTTTAGCTTTCTGGATGCAATTTAGGAGAAGGAAATTAAATTTAAAATCAATTCTCAGTTTCTTTTTTTTCGATTGGGGTGTATCTTCATGAATGCAATTTAATGAGAACCAATAATAGAATAGATGTTTAATTAAAGGATAAAGTGTAATTCTATTATTTTAAGCATTTGTTTCAATTGAGAAATTAAACCTTTTGAAGCAAAAAACCATTGACGTAAATGCTCAGTTTGCATTGAAACAAGGAAATAAGAAAAAGGGATTACATTATTTTTAGAGCATAAGATATTTTTCTGAATGTAAGAGACAGTAATGAATGCTAACCAAAATAAAAAGTATGTGTTAAAGGAATGATTGTTAACTGATTTTTATGTAATTTTCATCATTACATTACACGCACTTTATACAATTTTAAGATTTTTGTAAACGTTTTAAAGAATTGTCCTAGTTCGGTGCTTCATAGCTCAAGATAATGTTAGATACTGTGTCACACGAGGGCATTTTTTCATTTTTTTCCAGTCCAGAGTACTTTAGAAGAAATGTACCTTTCAGTTGGACTTTTATGCCTACTGCACAGTTGAGAAGTAATGACTGAACCAGAAATACACGGAATAAACGTCAGTCAGTTTTCTAATGTATTATTTGAGAATAAATATGATATTTATGTCGTATATTTTGTGGTAGCTGTAGATGAGAAAAACTAGAAATCCTAACCTGGCAACATTGTGAAATCTATGCATTTCATAATTAACTCTAGAGAAGTCGCGCTTCGGTCGATTCCCCGCCCGTTGTCAGATATTTCGCTCTATCTCACCACCCCTTATTCTAATAATGGGGCCCATCTGTGTAGCTGAAGGTCAGAGTCCACACACTTAGTTCTGAGAATTTTCTTCGGTATTTCAAGGATGTATAGCTTTTGGAAATTTATGTTGGTCATTTAGACCAATAGCGCGCCATCCTAGTCAGGTGTCATTCTCTCCCCGGCACTTCCTTTCTTCTCTTTCGTCTCACGGATCGCTACGGCGGGGGAAAGATCGAAGCGCAAGCACTAGCGCAACAAAAGGAAACGTGACTTCTCTAGGGTTAACAGTATTACGACACTACCACATTAGGCTTGCCCCCTTATAGACTCCTACTTCGAAAGATGAAAATTCACGCTAAATCAATTCATGCAAAACATTCAGCATACAGTGCTGGCAAAATTATTAAACTAAGACTGTTTTAAAAGCAAATTATTTATTGATTACATAACTATAGACCCATTAACGAACAGTGAAATAATTATCTAATATTTAGTATGCATTCCATTGCTCTTGATGAGCATTTTAAGTCTGTTTGGCATACTTTTCACAAGGTTTACACCATTTCTTAACTTTTAAAAAAGAAGGTAAAAAATTGTTTATACTCACTATTATATATACTCACATACACATATTCACTAATTACCTAAAACTAACTTTAAATATAACAGAACACGGACTAATAAAAAGAACTAGTGAACTGTTTAGCTGATTGAGGTTATGTTCCTGGTAGGTGCTAACATAACGTATTAATCAGTGCACAGTATGTACTGTACTTTAACAGTAAAATAGATAGTATTTTAGTACAAATAGTGTAAAAAAACAAAAAAAGAAAAAAACTATTTAGTCTAATAATTTGGCCAGCACTGTAGAAGCTATGCCACTTCGTTCAAGGAAGCTAAGTCAAGACGTTTATCCACGATGCAGTGAAAAAATATTCACATAAAACTGACAGCGCATGGGGAACCTTATTGGTAAACGGAGACAAGGACAATACATCATTAATGAATGACACAACCACCTACAGGGGTAAGAACAAAAGAAAAATGACCGCAGAAGGGGGGGAAAAGCCAAGGTATTTCAGCGTAGTGTTCCTTTTTCTTGAGATCTCTCCGGGGAAGATCAGTCACTTTCAAGAGACAAAACCACGGGATTTCCCCAAGGGCAAAGCATCAGGAACGAAGAACGGGAAAAGGGACATTAAGATCAAGAGAAGATGAAAGTTCCTGGGGAAGGTGCATTTTTTTTTCGTACTTTCTTTGACAGCCGAGCTCCAGAAATGAATGCTTGTGTTATTTTCCTTTTTGTTTTTTTGTGAATTTCTCTTTTGTTATCCATTGTCCAGATGGCTACCAAAATATTTGCAATACCCACGCATGCGATTGAAATGATAATCTTAAAACTTTCGCTTAGATGCGTACCGAAAACTTTCCATTTTGTTTAAAATTTAATTTAGTATCAGTAAAAATATTGTACTAATAATATAGTAGATATATTTAAAAAAATGAATTAAGTATTTTTCTGCTCGATAAAAATTACCAGTGTACATTGAAAAAATTTAAATTTAGAAATAGTGAACTAAAAGTGTACTAAAATGTTTTCTGAATTTGCTCTTTTGAAGAGGAAATGTACTGACATGTGCTCCAAATATAATCCGAATGTGTCCCACTGAAGATATTTGATAAATTTAAACGCGGGATACTTTCGAGAACAGATTGGGACCGTATTTGAGAATAGATTGGAAAACATTGGGAAAAATTGTGAAATCATATCTTTTTTCGAGCAATTGTTATTTTAACTGCTTTCTTTAACTAGCAGACTGTGGAATCTTTTAATATGATACTAGTAGAACACCTCTTGCAATAAATCGCTGTAGATCGGTCTCGCCAATGCCGCCAAAAAGGATAACATTCACTGGTCGAAAACTCTATATTGGCCAGTCACGGTTGACCGCTGCACGAGAGATATTTTTACATTTAAAGTAAAAACTTTAGAATGTTTTAATCAAAAGAGGGCTACCAAACTGTTGTAACAAATGTCCCAAAAAGTTTGAAACAAAGAGTCATAAAAAAAGATAGTACATGTATCAGTGTACAAAAAAATATAATCAAATGCGCTGCCAAAAGTGGTTTAAAGTGTGCTGAATCAAATAAGTGTTCTTAAAAGTGTTGTCTGAAGTGTTTTTTAAGCTTTCCCAAAAAGTTTACTTTAATATATTCTAAGAAAAGAGACAAGTGTCCGCGTTTCAAAAAAGACCTGAAAATCTGCAGTGAAGTTTTTCGATTATCTGCGGAGAATAAAAACTAAAAAATGTTTTGATTACAAAAATGTGATTGCTTCTTTTTAATGGAATGGTAGAACAGAATGTAATTAGGCATAAGAGATGAAAATGACGCCGGAACCGTGCATTGAAAAAAAGTAGTAAAAAGTAAAACACAAAATGAAAAAAGCTACAGCTTATATCTAGGAAATTGTCTCTTAAAATGTGTTATAGAATAATCATATGAATCAGAGTTTCCCAAACTGTGGTCCGCGGACCCCCGGGGGTTCGCAGCTCCATGCCAGGGGGTCCGCGATGCTATCTAGCTAAAACGATAATTATAATTGAGCTTGAGGGACGAGTAACGATATTTTAATTCAAAAAGAAAACACATTCATGAGAAATAAAAGAGTTCTTGCTTAAGTACATTCAGAACGCAGCCCCTCCCCCCCTTCCTCGGAGCTCTCGGAAGTAAACACATTATACATTAATTAATTTTGTGCACGATGTTCATATTGTTACAAAACTATATTAAGTAAAATGCAAACATTGAGGCACACTTTTACAGCTGGGATATTATACTTTAAATAAAACTTTAGCTCCAAACTTTTCAAGACTCATCCATTAATTATATATTGATTGCGATGAATGAAACTACTTGTAGTTTCCGGGCACTGGTGATTGATAGCGAGCAGAGGGCGGTGGTTCCCTATAATAGAGGCAAACTTAAGCAGGGAACATTGTGAAAGCTACGCAGATACTAATCACAGCACCCAGGGCACTGCCAGGGTAGGTTTGCCCGAACCATAGTGAATAATTAAAATACTAATAACACGCCATAAAAATACAACTCATATAAAAAATTAACACACTTAAACTAGGTTAACAATGTTTTCCTCACTAACTTCAAAAGTTCATTTGTACTTGTAAACTTGTTGTAGAAATTTGTTGATAACATTTTTATTCCAAATTGAATATCAAATAGAATTTTACTTCCATAATTTAAAATATAATGTAAAAAATGAAAACCAGACTAGAGATCTGAAAAATATACGGAACTATGACTAAAAAAATTTAAAGGAAAACAAAGTGTAAAAATATATTAGAAAAAATGGATTTATCTGTGTCAAACGGTAGGGGGAGGGGGGGGATCCGCGAAGTTCCGGAGAGGGTCCGCGGAGATCTGAAGTTTGGGAACTTCTGAGAAAAATAATCATATACTTTGACAAAAGTATGTATTTTATCGAGATAAAAAGCAAAATAGGTACGTAAAACATTCAATTAGTATTGTTCTAGTTCATAAGTAGTGTGTTTTAGGTGCAAATACAAAGTAAATAATTACCATACTTTTTAAAAAAGCATCTAAGTTACTTGGATATATTTAATTATTTATCTTTTTATTCTTTCGCAGAAAATAAAAGAATATATTTTTGTGGACTTGGTTTACAAAATAAGCTTAAGAGAAAAGTAATAAACAAAAACAACTAATAGCCCCGTTTAAAATGCTCTTTTCTGCATGTCGAGAGATGAACACGTAAATATAATACCAAGAAGAATTTTTCGAGTAAAGTGTTACATTTTTAGACAATTTTAATGGAGTTTTGAGCGGATCAATAAAATAACATCGTCCATTTGTCAGCTTCTGTTTTGGCATTAACTTTCCTTGTACAGAAATTGCGTGTTTGCTAATCCGTACTTTTTTCCTTTTGAAGGATTTTGTATTTTACGGCTTCCATTTTCGTAATTTAAAAAAGAAGAATCAACTAGAGTTCATATTTTCGATTTGCGTATTGTCAATTTTGCTTAAGTACGAGGTTTAGGATTTCGTTAATGCAAATGTTGCTCTTGAAAAAGGATAAAATAAAGCGGGAAATTTATTCTTTAAAAATTAAAATATTTAGAAATAAAGTATGGAAAATTAGTAAAATTATGCGTGATAATTTTGAAACTTTTCATACATCCGTAAACATTTTAAATTAAACCAGCTGGGAATTTTAAGCCGCTTACTAATGTGTGTAGGTTTCATTAATTTCTATCTGTATGAAACTTGTTGATGAGAACGTGCTAGGAGGCAACTATGTCCACGAAAAATTTATTTATTAAGCGTTTTACCTTTAATTGGATTTAAAGCAGGCGAACAAAGCCATGTTATCAGATAAAGTTTGAAAAATTGCATCGAAATTCCGTGACTTATGCAATGCGATATTGCAGTTGAATACATTCTTACTTAAAAATATACATGTAGTCTGCCTAACGAAAGTTAACCTTCCAATGGGCGCGCGTAGTTGAGAGATACACTAAGGAGAAATTTCATTTATGGTTTCACACCAAAAAGCACGATGAAAGTCTGCATTTAGCTGTTTTCCCCCTTCCCGTAAAACGCAATCTTATTCATCATTCGAATTTTTCTAGCGTCAATAGCAATCTGCACATCCTACTGCTTGTACCGGAGATGCGCACAACTGTTTAACTAAAACTTTTTTGAATTAGAGTTTATATTTATTTCATTCTTTTAGACTTAAATATTATACGTTTATCAGAAATGGGCCGATAGAAATACATTTAACCGTTGCTCAACTACAATAAAAGCTACTTACATAAACATGGAATATCAAATGTAGCAAGAACTTTTCTAAACATTCGCTGGTATCTTTCAGATAGGTTGCATTATTTTTCAATTGTCTCATCTAAACATGAAAATTAACTTAAATCATAAACCAAAACGGCAAGCGCTCTAGACTCACGAGGTTCAGCTGCCGAGATATGCCAAAAAATTAGATGTATTGAATGCAGTATCTAAGCAATACGCGCAACCTTCCATGTAGCTACGGAGACCGAACCGGCAAGTAAATAGTGGATGGAAAAACAGCAACGTGTCACTAGGCGATGATGTGGCCTATTAGGCGCTGAAAAATTAGAGTGAGTTTGAAACACACTTTAATGTGGCTTAAATTCTACGACTTCCTTTCTGAAATCATACAAGAATTCATGCACTATGATATTCCCTAAAAAAATAAATCATGAGATTTTTGTGAAAACTCATGTGATGCCAACTTTTGCTGAAGTAAAATAAACTTTTAAATAAAAACCTTAAACCGACTAAATTCTATATAACAGGAGGTAATACACCGATGTTACAAGTAGTATACCAGAGATGTGACACATGTTGGCGGTAAAACAGCTACTTATTATGCTAATTCTTTCGTTGTTTAGCTGATCAATTCACCTTTTAGGAAACAAAAAAAAATGTCTAATAAAGTAAATTATACTTTGAGATAGTAAGTAACAGAAATATATAAATAAAACATGAGTTTCTTGAAATATTGTAAAATAACGTTACCCAGTCAACACTGAAATTTCTTTAAGTTTTTTCTAGGTCTCTTGAGACTTTTGGCAACCAAATAATTGACACGTGTTATAATACATAAAGCTTAAAACATATTTTTGTTGGATACATTTTATAAGCTTATATACAGAGCGGTTATAAAATAACGTGAGGTCGTCAGAGCTCTCTAGCAAGGGAAGTATTGGATGAAACATTGCCAAATTTCTTGGGAGTACATAGCAGACTATGGGATTTCGATTTCCTACAATTTAAAAAAAAAAAAAAAAAAAAAACAAAAGTCACCACCAGAGGAATATTAGCGCTGCAAAAGTGCAGCTTGCGAACACACATCAGGTTATTGACAACAAATGTTTGTTACTTACAAATGAAGTTCAATAAAACCAACAAGAAATTTCAATTTGTAACAAGATAAGAATAATCAGTTGTCAGGAAGAAATTTCGGAGCTGCAGTAAGGATTTTTTACTCGAATAATATTCATGTAAAATAGTGCACCACCCCACGTTGGGCTTTAGGTACTGAGTGTACAACGACAACGTTTCATTGATAGCAGTTTTATTAGTCATGCATTTCCAACGGAATGGCCACTATGGTCGCCCAATTTTTCATCTTGTGACGTTATGCCGTGGGAACTTCTTAACGGTGCTGTGTATCTATGACATGTTCCCCATATCTCAACTTTGAAAGCTCAGAAAACGTTTCAGGTAGGAGAAATTAATCCCTCGCAACTCCGGATGCACAGAAAACATTGTGCATTGTATGCAGTACCTAGAAAATCTCGATGTTGGTCATATAGAACCTCATTTGTTAGTAAAAATCATATTTTGTGAATAGAATTGATGCATATTTTGGCCATTTTTGTCAGTTAGTATCCGTTAATATTCACTGTAATACACTTTTTGAACGTCAAAATTTCCCCTGGTGGCGATTTTTGTACTATTTTTATTTTAATTTCAGAAATTGATATCCCGTGGTCTATTGTGTAGCGCCCATGAAATTTCACAATGTGTCGTCCAATAACCACCCTGTATGACGAAGATATGTATGGACATTCTCAAATTTTTGCTACAAATTGTCATTAATGATTCGCTGTGTCAGTACCAGCAACAATTTCGGCACTGTTGGAAAGCATTAATATTACAGCTGCCAATATTTGTTTATTGGATGAGTTTAAATATTTAAGTATCATCGGGGCTCAAGAGCAAAGCAAAAATGCCCAAAACACACAATATAACAATATTATACTATTAAATATTTACTGCAGCAAACCTTTGTAATAGTTAGTGTCTGTAAAAATAATGCTGTCAATACCTTAAAACTAGAGTTAATGCTCAATAAGAACGAACTTAAATGCTCAAAGCTTTTTTTCAATTATGAGTGAACTGTACATGCATGCACATATACATTTACTTATCAATATATAGTTTTACTTTCAAACCTTTAATGCGGTTTTAATTCAATTTTTAAAGCAAGACAAATGTTCAATTAAATGTGAAACATTTCTCTTCAGACAATATTTTTTTAAAAAATAATCGAGTACTAATAAAATTCAGTAAATTATATTTTGTAAAATGTGTGTCGCATAATTCACTAACGCAAGTATTATTAAAATTTAGTTAAATCTTTGCTTAAATTTATTGAGTGGATTTAATCTTTTTTATTCCAAATCTAAAATATGATGCGTAATATCGATTGGTAAAAGATTATTTAATGAAAAGTGCACAGAAATGATTTTTATTTGAACTAACTTAAAAGGTGAATAACTAATTCATATTCGGGGTTTTTTGAAATTTAACGTTACAGGAGATAGCACTAAAAAAACTGAAGTTAAAACAAAAATTCTGAATGAAGGTAAAATTTAAACTGTAGAAATGATTTTTTTTTTGAAAAATAAAAGTGAAGGAAGGAATATATGAAAGGAAGTGAATATATGAAAGAGAAAAAAAATCCTCTTAGATTTCTAAGCTTTATGAAAAGCCTCTCCTGAATGCAATTAATGCCCTAGCTTCGGATTTTTCCAATTTTTTTTCCGTTTATTTATCTTTAACTTTTTCTTTTATAATGGAAATCGATTCAACTTTGATGAATATGCTTTTTTTAAGTATCATTTATTTACATGAAGGGTACTTCAGTTTGTAACCTATGCAATAAAAATACATGTAAAATTAAATGCATGAGAAATAACTTTTTACGCGATTTAAATTCTGAAATCTGGAAGAAAAGTATTTCTTACTGTAAGAACTATTTCTTTAGGAGGGATTATTCAAAAACCACCAAAAGTACATTTAATTACTGCCCAAGCGATTTTTTCCGAGATGTTCCAGAATTTAAGCTGAAATATTATACTCTTACGATCATTTCCCATAAGTTTGCTAACTTTTAATTAATGGTTATTAAAAAGTTAATTAATGTTCACGGGGGAAAAAAGACAAGTGAAACTTTGTGTTGCACATTTAAACACGCACAAAATATACTCACATCTCGTGTGTGTTACACATTCAAACACACACAAAATATACTCACCTCTCTCTTGCAATAAAGAAAATAATAAATCTTAGGTATGAATATCATAATTTTGTTTATGTATTTATTTTTTATTTATTTTTTGGTCTCTCTCTCTCTCTCTCTCCCCCCCCCCCAGGAAAACAACTGACATTCTTCGTATCAGAGTAAAAAGTGTTTAACAGTTTTAGTTAGAACAGAATAAAATTACTTTTCCACAATGCTACGGGAAAAAAAATTTAGTCGAGAAAGAAAAAACTTACAATTGTCACTTAGGATAAACACAAGAACATAAAAAGCATTTTATAAGAACAATATTGTAAAGCAATTGATTAGCGTTTAAATTCTCTCAATCAGGGTGTTAAGTAACACCATTTATTTAGTGAACATTTTTGAATTTCATCGGTGTATATATGTTTATTATCTAATGGAAATATAAAAGTTAAAATAAAATTAACGTTGAACTATGGGTTTTATCACATACAAAATAATTAATTATTTCATCCATCGCGTTTACTTACGATTCTCCGGTTTAGATACAAAACACAATTTAACCTACAATGTCTTTTCGACTTCCAGAATATTATCTTTACTAATAATAAAGGTGAAAGTCTCTCTGTCTGTCTGTCTGGATGTCTATGACGCGCATAGCGCCTAGACCGTTCGGCCGTTTTTCACGAAATTTTGCAAAAAAATAGTTTGTAGCATGGGGGTGTGCACCTAGAAGCAATTTTTCGAAAATTCGATTTTGTTCTTTTTCTATTCCAATTTTGAAACATTTTCCCGAGCAAAGTTATCATAAGATGAACGAGTAAATTACCAAGTTATCATAAGGTGGAATCGTAACATAGGCAAGCAGGTTGGCGAGAAATTCACCATACATTATTTGTAAATATACATGCGAACCAAAAGACCTTTTAATTTTCTACTACGAACAAAGCCGTGCGGATGCCACTAGTTACTAGCAATAAAGCTGAAAGTCTCTCTGTCTGTCAGGATCTCTATGACGCCCATAGCGCCTAGATCGTTCGGCCGATTATCATGAAATCTAGCACAGAATTAGTTTATAGCATGGGGTGTGCACCTCGAAGCGATTTTTCAAAAATTCGATTTTGTTCTTTTTATATTCCAATTTTAAGAAAATTTCCCGAGGAAATTATCACAACGTGGACGAATACATTACGGGATTATCATAATGTGGAACCGCAACATGGGCAA
This sequence comes from Uloborus diversus, assembly GCF_026930045.1. Taxonomy (NCBI): domain Eukaryota; kingdom Metazoa; phylum Arthropoda; class Arachnida; order Araneae; family Uloboridae; genus Uloborus; species Uloborus diversus. The sequence continues at coordinate 161,169,102 of NC_072732.1, read as the reverse complement.
GCAAATGAATATAGCTAATTGACAAGAAATTCATCATCCATTATTTGTTAATATACAGGCGAACCAAAACACCTTTTAATTTTCTACTACGGGCAAAGTCGTGCGCGTGCCACTAGTACATAAATATAACTGCATTCGAAATCCTATATCTGGAATTCGAAAGTGTCACTTGCATCACACTGCTCTACCACCTTCCATCCGAAGCCTAAGTTATGGGAGAAATACGCTGATATATACTGACAGATTGAATTCGAAAAAATATGGTCTTTGCATTCTAAATCTTCAATGGAATATGGATTCATAAAAGAGAGTCAAGTAAATTTTCGACTGAAGTCAATACTTTCTTCTTCTTTCAAAGATGAAAGAAAAAAGTATGATTGTTTGTATCCCGTATCGACTGGGCAAAAATAAAGCGATGAAAAGTTTTCCCTGCAGTGAAATTGTATGAGAACAGAAATATGCAGGTTTGAAGGGACGCTGTGTTTCATAATATATTAAAGATGGCATTTTATAGCAGCGTGTTTAATATTATATGCTATTCTTTTGAATAGAAAATTTTCTGTCAACGAAAAAACTGCATGTGGGTGTTTATATATAACGTAATTGATGACCTTTAAAAAAGTCAGAAAAACAAGTGTTTGGCAATGTTAATCTCTGGCAATCAAGGACTGAAAGCGAGTTTTGAAACATGATTCTATTTTTTGACAGTAACTATATTTAAAAGCAAACTGAATAGAGAAGAAAAGCACTTCAAATTAATTTGTTTTATGCAAGAAACTCCAAATTTACTTATAGAACCATCATTCACGCTTATGATATCCACCACGTCTCGGAACAGGGCATAAGGTATTTGCTTACCAATAACTAAGTAATAGATTGTTGTTGCTATGTAGAGATCACAGAACAAGCACTTTATATCCTGGCTCACTCTGCATAAATGGCAAAGACAATGGATTTTTAACAACGTCGTGGGTAGAGTAAAGAAAGCAACTTCTATAGACCTAATTGCTGAAAAAGTACTAAAATAGTTAATGAACTAAATAAAGTTTAAAACACATGGAGCTAATAGAATAATTAGCAAACAAAGATTTTTTAAAATTCAAACATCGAAACAGAAACTAATTTAAATCTTGGTACATAAAACCTCGATGTTACTTTTATACACAAACACACTTTAATAAGATTTCTTCTAAGTGCTAATCCATTTGACACTCATTTGACTGACGAACGCAATTATCTTCTTAATTCAGAAAAGATATTTTCTTTTATGAATCACTACGTGAGAACTTTTAACATGATAACTGATTGAACTGACGGTTTAATGATTTTTGACCCACATTTTTTGTAACTACGTGTAACTTTGATCTTAAAATTTTTTGACACTTGAACCGTCGTTCGCTGTTAAAAATATGTTAATTATAAGCACGTGGACATATATCTTTTAACACCCATCAAGTGCAGAAGTCCACATTTACAAAATGATGTTAACTGACAAGTACAGCTCAAGTTCGGGAAAATCTTTTTTCAAGGTCTATTATGCAGTTAAGAATAAATGGCAGCGAAAGAGGAAGCTGTTTTACTTGGAATATTGTTAAAATATATCATCCAGCTACTCGTCGTAATCATCGTTCGAATTGAAGTCTTTTTCGTACCCACTTTCTCATCCCTCGTCACAGAAGGTAGCCCCCAGCTCTTACAGCCTGTTGACTAATTCGGACATGCTGGTTTATGCCTAACGTTTGTTTCCGATTTGAATACGAGCAAGAAAAAAAATGGAAATCGAAAGGAGCTAAATCCATATTTTGATGTTTATACATTATGCATAATGAAAATCTGCAAGCCCTTATCCAAACATTTAACATCTTTCCTGCTTCTTATTAAACATTTCCCGTACACATTACTCATTTGTCAATAAACTTCGGCTGAATTGCACTTATCAAGTAGAAAATTTTGAATGACAACATACATCATGAAATATACACCTCGCAAGAGATTATTTAAAGTAAGTGTATACAAGGACTGTAAGTTAAACATTAGATGTTAATGGTGAGCTGAAGTTAATGTGTAGAGTGCACAATTGTCGATCTAGTTAAGAGGGTAGTTGTTGAACGGTGTTGAAGTAAGGATTTTTGATAGGATTTCTCTAAAGCATGTTCTCAAATGTTGATAACAGGTCGTGGCTCAAAACAGAGGTTTTCTGTTGCAAAAATACAACAGAATGCTATCCAGAATTACTAGAAGCCTGTTGATAAATGCGTTACTGAATAGGATGGTTCCACGATGGGTTAAAGCGTTTTGTTCGGGTCAGAAGGAGACTATATCAGTAAAAAGGCAGAGGTTGGCCTTCCATTCTTTAACCGCTTTGCAGTTATTGACAAGAAGTGTCATCCAATTAACATGTAATTCTGGGACTGTCCAACCACAACTGGATTAAGATCCAATTAACATATTAAGCGGTATTCTTTCCATAGACTGTCGATGGACCGTTCAGTAGTTATTCTTGTAGGTTGGCTTTATTCATCTGTAGTCCACGTAGAAGGGCACTCCGTCGCTGATATCAACCACCAGCACCTTTCCAGCGGTCTCCAATGACTTCTTGACACTGGGCAAAAGGCTACAAGTTTTGCTCATGATTACATAGGAGGAATACAATATACTTGTAAGTTCATTAAAAACTGATTTATACCTATGTTGCCATCACTTAATTTATAAGCCTCGTATGATCTTTACCCTTTCAGCATGCGCACTGCAACCTCGAGCTGAGATGGTAGATGGGCTAACTAGAGACGCTACACAACACAGTCAGTGTCATCAGATTTCAGTTGTAGTTTTTATTCCACGAACGTCCGGTTCTTGAAGAAAAATAACTCTCGTACTAGAAAGTGACCAAGAGTATGAGGAAGAATAGCCGTATAGAGCAATCGGAAACGGTTTTTGAATTACATTGTTATATATATGACGTATTAACTCTTCCAAAAGACAAAGTTATCTGACGAACGTGTATGACTAGAAACATAATCAAAAAGATGTCTTACAACCTACTAAATGTGTTTTATTCATGAATTCGGCATTTGATATTGATTTGTATTTGAAGATGTTTATTGTAATTTCAATTTGTTTAATTACCTGCTATTAAACTTTCTAAAACATTTGACTACAAACAAATACCATCTTGACCTAATGTATACTAATCGCAGAGGTGCACCTTCTTCTTGAGGAAGGATTTAGAACAAAAATAAGTTCTTTTTCATTGCTAAACTTTTCATTTGTCGCCATGCATGAGTAATGCAAAAAAATAGACTTCTGCTTTTACTGAACATTAAAAAAAAGGGGGGGGTGGGAGCTGCATTAAAAAAAAATAGCTGATCAAAAATATTTTTTAATTACAAAAGATAAAATGGTGCGGGAAAAAAAACTTGATTAGGGGAAAAAATTACTTTTAAATGGTTGACAGAAGTATATTCTTTTTCCATGGACGAAAAAAATTATTTAAATATCGTATCACTTTCATTTTATCTAATTACTTAATGCTCTAAGAATACATCACGTTTGTTGACTTTGTTGACAGTTCCCTTTTAACAAAGAAAGAATACTTGAAACATACTTCCGCTCAAGACTATTTGCAAAAGAATCAAATGGAAACAATACATGGTTAGTCTTCGGCTATCAAATTTCCTTTCTTAGCAAGAACTTGATTCAGTCGTGCATGCGTAGGATTTGAACGAAAGGATAGAATGGAGTGGTATCGAACGTAAAAGAAGGGGGCTTTCCCTAAATCCGTTATTGATTCTGCTTTGAGCTTTCTTAGATGGGGATTGTCCCGTGAGATTTCTCAAGCAAAAGGAGGGTTTTCAGTCACGTTCAAGAACATGACAAGAATAATAGGTTGGTGGATGTGCCTATTTCTCTTTAAAAAAAAGTCTTTCCTACTGGGCTTTAACGTTTTGTGTGCTTTATAAAAGAGTTTGAGTTTCTTAAGACATCACTGTGTTTCCGTACTCAAAAGTTTTTGATATTTGGACATGCAGAGTAGTTGAAGATATCCTACACAAATTACATCTTTTTTTAGAAAAAAATATATTTAAAATGCTTATTTATGCTTTAACACTTATTAAAAATTCTTATTTATGTTTAAAATACTTATTTAAAAATGCTTATTTATGCATAAAATACTTATTTAAAAATGCTTATATATGATTAAAATACGCATTTAAAAATGCTTATCTATGCCTAAAATACTTAGTTAAAAATGCTTATTCATTATGAAAGTTCATATTGCCCCCATTAAACTTTAAAAAAATATCTTCTAAATCACTCATTTAACATTTTGTACACATTATGCAAGTTTTAAAAACAAGAGTAACAACCATGTAAAACCGAAAACGATTAGTGCACATTTAATAGCTTACAATGTATTGTTATTATATTTACGAATATATTATTAAATTAATACAGGCCAACGCTCAACATAGTGATTAAAAAATTTTCAGTTGATTATCAAGTAGTGAACATTGCACACCAAGTGGTGTACCTTGGGCAGGTCAGGTACATTTAAGTACGTAGAATTACTTCCAAAAGAATCATACATACCTTTATTACATTATTATTGTGATTTTCAATGCGAAATAGGATTTTTTCACGATTGAAATCACACATCTTCAATACTATGATAAAAACACAGGATTTTAATAATAAACATTTGGTGCATAGATATTATCCACACACCATGCACATGTGGCTTGCTTGGGCAATTTTTCAAATACAAAAAAAACCCCGGGAAATTAAAAAAAAATCAATCGCTACTTCAGAGAACAGTGATAAACACAATAAAATTTTTGACGATTTAACACGGAAATCTGATGCTTTTTACGTAGTTCAGATGCCAAGTTACGAAGTAGGATTTAGGAGTTTAACTGCAACCAATCTCTGCGTGTGTTATAATTTTTACACTCAGTCCCAAGATACACTATAAATAACCACTAGTAGTGTACCGTAGTCTTCTTTACATTTTTTCGTTAATGATTATGCACTGAAACACTGCAGTTTCCATTCCCAAGAAAAAAGTTATAAAATTAAAGAGTACTGATGTACTGAGAGAAAATTGGTTTATTATTGTATTGCCAGTAAATGTAAAGTTAAAGGTTAAAAAACGAAATCCAATCCGAGAAACCTTACCTTCCCCTGTCATTAAAAATTCCACAACAATATTAAGCTACAATCTAAACTAATTCATTTTACTATGTTAAAAAAACTATTGAATTGTAAAATTTAAACATAATTTACTTCAAATGTTGAAAGCATTCAGGTTGTTAGACATCCAGTTAACAAAAATGCATAGCTTCAGTATAAACATGACGGTCAGAATTGCAAAATATTCTCGTAAAAATACAATAATCAATTTTGAAATTACGAAATACGATTCAAAAATAAGGAAAATTGGACTATATTGTTACACCAATAAACACAATTTTCGTCGAGTTTGAGCCTCTGGTTTTAATATTTCATGAACAAGCATAACGCCGCCTCGAACAACGTAGCAAAATGCTGCCGTCCTAATTTAATAACGTTTTTAAGCAAGTTAAAATCTCGTTTCAACTCGTTTTGAAAGCAGAAACACATGACATTTAAATTAATGAGCTAAAACATTCTGTTCAGGTCTCTACGAGTGGGAATACACGCACTGCTTCATTTGAGGATAGAGAAAACCACATTTAGAGTCGCAAAAGTAGATTAGAACTAAATGAAAATTAAAGCAATTAACATGATTTAATATCGTTAACATTTTATCAGATTTCAAATTCTGAACTGTTTCATTACGTTAATAATTACGTTCTGTAAGTCATGATGAAGTTTAGAATACGTTTTATAGTCATAAAATTTTCAAGAGTTAATTTATCGTATTATTATCATATGTAATTTAACATAATGATCACTCCAAAAAGAAATTATGGGGTGATCAACAAATTTCGTGTGAAAGAATAGGGTTGATTTTTTGCGGTAAAAGAAAACGTGGGGTGAATGAAAATCAGCTCTGTAAAAAAAAAAGGAACTGATGTGTGCATCACATGACTTCCTTTTACTCCAATTTAATGTCATTTTCACATTATTGGCAATTTCAATGTGATTCAATATTTTACTCTCTAAATATCACCAACAGTGGCCTAATTGAAACAAACAAAAAATGCCAAATCGCCAAAAAAAAATCGCCAAATTTGTCGCTAAGTTGGCGACAAAAACTTGGCGACCAAAAGACTGGCGAAATGTCGCCAAGTGCCCGCCAAATTATAACACCACTTGAGTTTACATCAAAATTAACAATGATTTCCCCCCAAAAGGTACAAACAGGAATGTAGACCCACTAAGGGTCTACGTACCAAATTTCAACTTTCTAGGACATACTGTTCTTGAGTTATGCGACATACATACGCATATCCGCACATACATACATATAGACGTCGCGAGAAAACTCGTTGTAATTAACACGGGAATCGTCAAAATGGATATTTCGCGTGTCTATATGTTCTTAGGCACTTATCCACGTGTGGTTGAGTCGAAAAAAAAAAAAAAAAACAAAATTCATTGGGGGTGAGAAAAATGGAAATTAAGGTCGATTTTTGGGTGAAATTTTTTTTTCGCGAATACAATACTTCCTTTTTTGTAAAAGGAAGTAAAAAAATGTGCAACATTATTCCATAAAATCGATGGCAGCTTATCAGCCTCCACTACTCTGAAGCTGGAGTAACGTTACACATCGCTTGTGGAAGGTCACACCATGGTAATGTAACTATAGCGTAACGTCTCACACATTTATTGCAAGGTTACACCAGAATTTTCTGCATGCTTACAGAGAAATTGTTTGAAAAGTTTCACATTGCCAAAAATTAAGCTTTCATCTGAATTTCTTGAACGATTTATCAAGTTTATGCTTTTGAAGAACCAATATACACCAATAACCTTAATCAACAATATTTAACGATTTTAATGAGCAAACAATAGTTTTATTGCACTAAGAATGCAAATGATCTGATTCAGGTCCGAAGGCAGAACGTGAATCCCAAATTTGCGCTGCAAGATCTTTTATCGCTCGGCTAGCAAGGTCGATTTGTTTTTCGCTAATAAGAGTTAACCTGCTCTACGCTGATACTGATTTTTACGCATGCGCTTTGAATTCTACTGAAACCATAGTGCAAGGTTCCACCAGCAATTTGAGTTTTTGAAACATTGATATTACGCACTTAAGAATTCGGGTAACGTTACACCCACAAATACTGGTAACCTTACACATCTTTTTTTACAGTGCACACTTGTGGGGATTTCTGAAACTAAACTGTTGGTATGTGAAAACAAGGTACAGTCTAACTCGCATAAAATAAACCCTGATTTAACTAGAACCCCTATTCAACGAGAAAATCAGACTGTTATGGTTGGTACAATTATTAGTCAATGACAGCATAACTCGCTTATAAAGAGCAAACCCCGCATAAAGCGAGCGATATTTTTGTATTAATAACATTCGTACTGATTTTCATCTTGGCTTATCCCTCTTGAGAAGCATTCTTTAAACTTTCCGAAATCAATCCAAAGTTAGTGATGAGTCATAGAACCAAAAAAAAAAAAAAAAGTGATAATCATAATTAGAAAATATTGTCCAAAAACAGGAGCATATAAAAATTAAATAAAGATTGAAGCTAATGTTATCACATCCGGGTTATTGTAGTTCAAATTAAATCTAATGCAGATGAAAATGTGATGAAAGCGACGACGATAACGATAAATTTTAAGTTGAACCTATGCTGAACTTCTTTTTCAAACGGTTTTTGAAACAAAGGAAATAAATGGCAATGTTTTTTCGGCAATGAGACACACAAGAAAGATACAATAAGACAGTTCAAAGCAAATTATCCAACATCTTCGATTTTGTCAAGGAGTTGACCAAAAAATTAAAGCAAATATATATATACATGGCATTTAAAGATTTTTTTCACTAACTCGTTTTTTACGAACACTCGTTTATAACGAACAATTATCGCAATCTCTTTACGTTCGTTACAAACGAGTTAGACTGTGTAAGTAAATTAAAGTAGAACTTTTTGACTTAAAATTGATGCGCCAGCAATGACATCCACCCAAGCTGTGTTCCCTCAAATTTTTCACAATGACAGCACTGATCACAACCAGATTTAAAACTAGAAACTGGAGAAGTTTCTAGTTGTAAATTATTCTGTAAATATTTAACGGATTTTATCATAATTGGGTAGTTTGAGAAAAACTCTTTGGGATGGAAAACTGATAAGCAAACCCCAGCATGTTTTTTCTTATACAAAAAATCCTTTTTTGACACTTCATTCTAATTTTATTATTGTTTTGCTCATTCAACAGAAAATCTTAAAATTTGTAATTTTGTCACAACGTTTCTTCGCTAAATTTGTTAAAGAACTTAGATCAGTCTTTGCAAGTAAAAAATAATATGCTCCGGTTTTCATTGCTTTTATAATAATAATAATATTAATAATGCATTATTATTATATTTATAATAATAATATATTATTATTATTATTAAATTCATTGTAATAATAATAATAATATATTATTATTATCAGAAAGTTTCAGAAAAGCCAAAGTTTTTCCTCAAATGATTTATTTGAATTAAAATATCACTTTCATGCAAATCTTTAAGAAAAATTGAAATATTGCCCCTCTTTACCACCTTGTACTGGGATACAGAAAAATATGTACCTAAATATGCCCCCTCGGAAGAGTGGAAAAGTTATATTACTCTCAGTATTCGTTATGTGCATGCTAGATATATTATGCGAGAAAAACTCTTCTTACTTTTATAACAAGCTATTTTAAATATGTTTCCTTAAATATTTTTAAAATAAATATATTATCTTGAAATATTTTTCCATAATAATAAATGCGATATCTCAAATAACTAAACTGAACATTGTTTGCGCAGTTCAACTTACTTGATCGAACTGATAAACAACAGGAGAAGCAGGTTCACTTTCAACTGTAATTATACCAAGTATTATATGTTTTTCACGAATTAAAACATTATGAGAAAGGAAAAGCTATTTATCCAAATTTCATTAAATTTCAGCAAGAAACTTATAAAAAGGGTTGAAACACAAAAAATAAATTATATAAAAAAATCATATGAACTGTCTACAAAAATATAACACGATGTATTCATCGGTTTGAGCAAGAGTATGCATCGCTTAATTTACCCATAACGATTTCAAAGGGAAAAAATAATTTTAACATCTCACTCAGGTTTACCTAACAGTATATGCGTGATATTGTTTCCGTTTGATTCCGAATCTAGAGTGCCAAATTTGCAAAAACTTTTTGCCTCTATCTCCGTCGACTCTTTTCAGTTTTCCTTATAAATCTGCAGTTTTTAGATCTCTAGTACATTATATAGCTTACTACATTTCCTTGACTGATTATTGTTTCAAGAGGTATTGCTTTAAATGTATATCGACCATTAGTAAAGTAAGAAAAGTCGTGTATTTTATTAATCATCTGAGATACCGATATTTTACTACATTGTCAAATATCTTTTCTTTATGGAAATACATGAAAAATATCTTAGGTCCTAAAATACTCAGCTTAAAATGGATTGTTTTAAATTGCAAATGATGTTACACTAAAAATTACCATATTGGCATTTCAAAGCTGCGTAATAAGTATAGTTTAATGCTTCTTTCTTGCTAAGAGACAAGAAAAAGCACCAAAATAAATCAAGGTGATAAAAATGAGTCATTTCGCCATTTACTAGAGTTTAATGCATTTCCTTCTAAAAAACATTTATGAGATATATCCATAAAAGTATGTATACGTAAATACACAACCAGATGTCTTAAGAAGATGGTCAAAGGAAATGCAAAGAAGGAAGAAAGACAGTTACAGATACAGTGAAACGTTTCTGACGGCATCTCGATGAATTATTAATAACAGAGTTCTGGGTGAAATGGCGCATGCAGAATGGTAGAATGGGGAGAAGGAGACACGATAGGAAAGAATTTTCACTCGAATACGTTTTTGAAATTTTTCCTCAGCCTATAGATTTTAGTTTTCCGGTGTTCCTTTCCCCTCTTTCTCGACTTTCTGGGTATTTTAGTTTCAGTTTTTATATGCGTGTAAAGCATAAATCTTTAGATGCTTTTGATCGATAAATTTATCTGTCACCTTTTCGGAAGGCTGCATTAAAAATATGTTTCTTCGCTACTTCCGCGTTTTATTTTATTTTTTTCGTACGTTTAATCGAATCATTCATAGTGTTAGACATAATGATTCTTTTTTCGCCTTTTAAATCACTATTTCATTAGTAGATCACTACTTTTAGTAAGGTAAAGACTTTCGTAGATAAAGCCAAGATTTTTTCATCTTGCTCTAGTTCCCGTCCTGCTTCACCTAACCATATTGATGAATGGCACCCCTGCGGAGCTGGACCAGGGGGACATGAAACAACAACTAATTTCAGAAGCTGTATAATACAATCTCGTTTTTGACCTCTGAAGCCCTTGTTAACCGATCAGTTCCCATTTTTTTCTAAAAAAAGATGTCAGTACCTCTGAGCGAGTGGTTTTCAACCTGGAGGCGATCGCCCCGATGGGCGATTTTGCTTCTCAAGAAAGCAATATACTCACTCTTAAAAAGCAAATAGGGGCGATGAGCATTAAAAAGACATAATTATTTTATAAAGTCAGCGCTAATGTCGAAATCGAAAACATGCGAACACATTGTTCAGACAAAAAATCACGAGTAAAAAAAAAAGAAATGAAATTCAGGAGCTTCTTCGTCATTTTATTCATTTCCAAGTTTGATAGTCGCAAAAGAATTACAAGTCATAAAAAACAGAAACAGATTTCGATACTTTAAAAGCATCTAATTCGTAGATAACTGGATTTTTAAATTTCCTGAAAACAAATTCCTAATTTTCAACCATCACTTTGCTAGTTAAAATTCGAGTTGGAATCAAGACCTGAAGACCGGATAAGATTTGAATACTTTACTTTAAAATCTTACCTACCCTAATTCCGGATAGGATTTGAATACTTTACTTTAAAACCTGCGAATAAGCTAGATGATGCTCTGAACATAATTGAAAATGAAGGAAAAGGGGGGGGGGATGCGATAGGCATTATTCAACCATTAAAGGAAGCAATTGACCAAAAGAGTGGAAAACACTGCTCTAAACTATTTTCACTGCATCTCGATAGGTTTTTAAACTCATTATCATCTAAAAATAATTTGAAAAACAATAAAAATATGAATACGCTAACGACAATACACTTTTGTATTTGCATTAATAATACTCTTGCTACAACTAAAAAGTATTAATTTGTGGTATGTTTACCCATGTGTGATGTTTCTAGTGAAAGATTCGATTTAATGTAATATCAAACCAATATTGTTCATATTTAAAAAATACAACTGCTAGTAATTTACATTGCAGGCAAACTCTACCCTCATATTTTCAATCACAAAATTTATGGCTTTGAATGAGACAGGAATACATAATTTGAACGGTTATAATACATGTATACTTCTTGGGGTGTAAAATTTAAAATGACCTAATTTTTGCTTGAAATCGGTTTACCGTAATAAATTATGTTTCATATCTTTAATAAAAGTTAGTTCGTTCTTGTGATTGATATGAATTACCTACGCATCAGCTTAGTTATCGAGTATTTAACCATTTTAACTATTTTTATGAAAGGCAAGAGTTTTCTCCATAGACTACTTAACCTACTAACTTTTTTAATCACTAAAAGTTAGTATGCTTTCACTGAAGCTCCCTCAACATAAGAAACAATAACTATGTGAATACATTTGAACTTATAGTTAAAAGTTTTTTAAAAGGAAAAGCACTTTCATCCTTTAAACTATTTTAATGACTTATTTCTTCGTCATTGAATTTTACTTTGAATAGTTAGAGAAACCATTACGAGACATTGCGAAATAATCAAATTCTAAAGACATTTTTAAATCATTAAGATTATTCTTATTTAATATTGAGTGTGTTTCTGTTGATACATTTTGAAAGATATCTTTGGTTTATAACATAAACCTCCTTTAGGATTTTCAATATTCGATTTTATTTGTAGATTTGAATGAAATTTTTGATCAACATAATATTTTTAATGAGCTACAAAATGCTTCTCTAGGTCAGTGGTTAAAATCTCTTTTGTGTAATGAATAATTCAATTTTTTTGTTTTAAAGAAAACACTTGAGTTTTATTTTTTTTTAAATGTTTCTTACATTGATAAATTTTTATCGTTAAACAAATAAATTAAAAGCGATGTAATCTGTAAAGCGGAATAATTTTTTAAATCATAATTAATCGCAAAATCATTTAATGATAATTAATGTCAAGGATTGACTTGAAAAACATTTAATTCATGTGCAATAGTTATTTGGGATGTCCATACTCTCTAATTTCAATTGAAGTAAATTCCTGGCTAAAACTTGGTTACGGTCCTACTAAGTTTATACAGGTGATATCAAGCATATAAATGTTTATTAACCTAATTAGTATTGAACGTTCTTTGAGCCTACACTAAAGAGAAAACGATAAGAAACTCTACCTAATTTGATCCCAATCGAGAAAAAGGATGGGATCCTCTCTTCATATATGACGTCTTTTCATTCCCCTTTTTTTCCTCACTAAATTTTTTTCCCTAAAGGACAATCCAGGTGTAATATTTGAGCATTCCGCAGTAAGTAAATGGTTTTCACATCTTTTATTAGATATCAGTTCATCATTTTCAAAACAGAAAGGGTCACTAATAAATGTTAGATTTTTGTGAACAATAAACAGGGATTATTTTAGTTACTAGAGGTACCCGCACGGCTTTTCCCGTAGTAGAAAATTAAAAGGTATTTTGGTTCGCCAGAATATTTACAAAAACTGTATGGTGAATTTCTCGCCAATTGGCTTGCCTATGTTACGGTTCCACGTTATGATAACTTGGTAGTTTACTCGTCCATCATATGATAATTTTGATCGGGAAAATGTTCTTAAAATTGGAATAGAACAAGAACTAAATTGAATTTTCTAAAAATCGCTTTGAGGTGCACATCCCCATGCTACAAACGAACTTTGCCAAATTTCGTGAAAATCGGCCGAACGGTCTAGGCGCTATGCGCGTCAGACATCCAGAAATCCAGACATCCGACAGACTTTCAACTTTATTATTAGTAAAGAAAACACTAATAAAGTCATATTTTTTGGCATAAAGTTGCAACCCTTAGTACTAACTAAGTGTAAAAACCTTTGGTAGGAACCGTGTGGGAAAACATTTGGTATGAACTAGGAAATAAACCTTTTGTATGAAACAAGTGAGAACGAGTAGGAAACGAGAGTGAAAACATTTAGTATGAACCAAAGTGTAAGAACACTTGGTATGGACAAAAGTCAAAACGCTTTGTGAGAACGATTTAAAACTAAGACAGTGTAAAGGCACCGTCGGAGTTGAATTGTTTATTTTTTGTAATAAAATTTATATTCTCATGACATTTAAACTACATTCATATTTATAAATTAGTTTTACACGTAAATAATTAGATTAAGCATTAAAAAGAAACCATTGATATGCGTGAATCCTATTTGTTTTATATTTTGGCTTTTATCAAGTTCTTACAAAACAAAAAAAATCCATTTTTTTCTTGTGTCAATAAGTTTTACTAACATTTTGTTTAAAACAATTATCACTCATAGAAAGAATTGCCTTTTATAACATACTTCAGTATTGACAGGTATTTAGAGACCTTAACAAATGCCTCAAATTTAATAATTCGGCAGGCACAAGTTATGTTAAAGAAGATGCTTTTTAGTGCTGCTGAATTTACAGAATAAGAAATTTACCAAGCCTGAAAGAAAATTGGAAAATAATTTATCCCCCGGAAGTTCAAATAAAAAGAGTATCCTGAAATTTAATAAAGCTTCGGAAGGAAGAGTGAAATAAAGTTGTTAGTGCGAAATTGAAAGCTATAGTAGTGAAAATTGAGTTGTTATAAAAGTAAAGAAACCTTAATGTAAGGTGTTAGATTGGATGAAACTATTTCATAAGAACATCAGCACTTTTATTAAAATTTTGATTATATTACATTCTTATTGATATACATTCAAGTTTGTTTTTGCTTAAATTCTTGTGGAAGATAATCTATTTTCAAATTTTGTTATATGCAATTCTTTTGTGTTTCTAAGAATGTGTGTCAGTATTTATGATAGTATATTGGTTTTTGTCTTCACTGCAAAAAAATAAAAAAAAAAAATTTGAATTTTGACATCTTCTTGAATTCAAATTATGTTTTTCGCAATCACGAGTGTGTGTATGTAGGCGTGTGTTTGTGTGTGGGTGATATGTGTGTTTGTGTGTAGGGCGTATGTGTATGTGTGTGTAGGAATGTGTGTTTGTGTCTGTGTGCTGGCATAAGTGAGTGGGTAGTTGTGTATATGAATGTGTGAGGGGGGGGGGGTATGTGTATATGTGTGTAGGCATATGTGTTTGTGTCTGTGTGCAGGCATGAATGTGTGGGTAGTTGTGTGTATGTGTTTGTGTATTTATGTATGTGTACGTGTATGTATGTGTGTGTATGTGTTTGTGTATGTGTACGTGCGTGTATGTATGTATGCATGTAAGTGTAGGATATTGACGCAACCTGGAGACGGCTTTCGCTATAGGAGCAGCATCGTGAGGAGCCGGTCGACGGTGATGCTGCAGAGGGTGGCGGTGGGAAAATAAAATGATAGGGCGCAAAAACAGTCAAATGAAAGCAAAAAGCAATCGTGATTGCTCAAAAAAAATTAATAAAATAAATAAATAAAATAAATAAATAAATAAATAATTAAATAAAAAAATTAACATATTTTTTCTTCAAATCAATTAAGTTCTGTTTCTTCAGTAATTTATGTTAGTGTGTGTCCATCTGGTCGCGCCTGGATGGAAGTTCCCTATGGTGCCAACGTTTAAATTATGAAAATTATATATTCTATTGAGAAGTTAAAATAATGGATTAAATGAAGCAATGCTACTGCTACAAACTCAGCTAGAAAGGGGGATAAAGATCAGGGAAAACTATTCGGAAAATGAAGACTGCTTTGAAAGACGATTTTTCAACACGTTTCCCCCATTTGGTATCGACGGTTTTCGACAAAACCAGACTCATCTGGATCAGTAGGCTCTTTACTCCCTTGATATGACACCTTGAGACTTCCGGTGTTTTACCAAGCCTAAGAGGTGAATTGAGGTTACGCTATTTCAGACAAGAAATTACATTATAACTGCAACGAGAGCCGAACTATGCTAAATTCCACAACAGGCTTTCTTGAAATGTTTCCAACAATAGCAGCACCACTAGGAGAAGTGTGGGGAGTCGCGAACAAACTTGGACCCTCGAGAATGATTAGTTTCCAAAGCTATAGGTTTACTAGGTTACTGCATTCAATCAAACGTCGGATAACAGTTCTTGTATAATTGCATGCAAATAAATGTGTGTGAGTGCGTATGTATATATAACACTGCATGGTCGCCAATTGCAACGTGGGAAACCTTTGAAAATTACCTAGTCCTATTATCCACTCAATACATTTTTAAATAAGTTTTTAGTTCACCAGTTTTTTTACGACAAACTAACAAATTTCATCAAATGAATTAGCTTATATTTGTCACTTCTTAACGCATTAATATATACTAATATGTACAGCCTACTCTCAATTATTTTCAATAAAATATTAACTTCAATCCACCCACTCAATATATAAATTACGAAAGCAGTGTTATTTTGCATAAGACAACAACAGGCTACAATAGCATGCATGTGACAGGAATTTAAATTGCACTTCCAAAAACTAATCTGCGAAAGATGACACTTGAGCGACTGATCCGCTACGCCAACAACATTCAGTAAATTAGAAACGGGTCAATTAAAATACTCCAGGAAGATTAATTCTCCCCATATTATTCTCACCTACAAAATACTCGTTGGAGAATAATCCAGCCGAGCAGGGAGATCAGATGATTATCAGAAGCCCGAGAAGGAAAACCTTTTCTTTGAATCGTGATAGAATACGCTTCAAGCTGCTGATGAAATTTAGCGGGAAAGAAAAGAAGCAGAGGGTCAACTAGGTTGGACGTGGGAAACAAAAGACTTGCCATTGTCAATAAAGCCTTAGCAGCTATTAATTGAGTTTGGCATTTATTCGAGGCTCAGCTTTGACGATAGATGGCGCTTGCGTGAGGCGCGAAATTAGCTGTTGCCCAAACAGAGACGGTAATTTCCTCCGCTTTTGTTTTGTTACAATTTTAGTAACGACATTGTTCCGAGGAGATTTATTAACAGTTTCAATGGCTGAGACAGAAGGTGTAAAGAAGGATTTTCCAGTTTTGAACAGCATTTTTGTCACATAATCGCTACTTCCACTTTGCAAAGGTCATTGTTAGAAATGTTTTCAGAAGTATTTTATAAGTTATAAAAACTTTGTATACCGACAAGCATTTTAAAATGTTTTTTTTTAAGCAAACTACTTTATTGATGAGTTGAAATGTTGACAAATAAAGGCTTAATAATTATTATTTTTCATCAACGTGAACAAACGACATTATTTTCGTTAAATACTGAAAACAAGAACTGATTATTTAGAGGTGGCAATCAAAAAGCAACTGTTGATGTAAAAGTAAAGTTCTGTAATAAATCGTGACACGATTAATTAACACTACATGTTTAGTCAACGATTTAATAAAACGTTTTTAATTAGTAAAGTTAAAAAAAAATGAATGAGAAAAAATTTTGAATGAGATTAACTGCCTATTTAACTAATTTTCTTTATTAACACTTGCTTCTTAATTTCTTCTGATGCCGTAAAAGTATTGTGAGTTTGATTAAAAATATACTGCTTTCAAGTTCAATTTTTAATTAAATTCTTTGTATTTCTCTTTAATCACATTTTTATTTCTTTTTACATGCAGTCATTAACTTGCATTCTTAACAATAGCATTCACGGACTATGTAGTTTTTGAACTACTTTAACAAGTGTTATCTTTCGCTATGTTTGCTTATCTGTCATATTCATGGTCTCAGTAAAATCTGCAACTTGATACTATCATGTCCCAAATTAGAATTTGTATTTTGAACAGAAATACAGTGCTGGTAAAAAAATGCATCACCCCCGCATTTTCACAACAATGGGATTATGTGAGAAGTTTTGGTCGACCGATTAACGATGAAGATATGTGAAATTCTGCAAAACTTATGAAATAAACAGTTAACAGCAAGAATCCGACAATTATTTACGTAGATCGAGGCTGTTTCCAGGCCAAGGCAAACTGCTGACACCATGCTCATTTTTCCATTTCTGAACCAGCGTGTGAGTTTAGAGAGAAAAAAAACTTAACCCCATGTCTATTTAAGTCTAATGGCAGGATACAGGTTTTTTAATTGTTACTTACCAGTTTTGCCCTATGACACGGAGCAAAATCATCCTGGAAAATGACGTTTGGAACTGAAGTAAAGAACAAAGTGAAGCCCACCAAATCCTTGATCAGAAATACATCCCTAAATCATCTGAGAACGGGATGCTTGACTGTGTGTTGAATGCAGTCGTTAGATATTCCTCTCCTTCGCGGCGTGGGTAATGCAATTTTTTTACCACCACTGTACAAATAATAGTTCTGAATATTTAACATTAAAGTACATAACCAGCATACTGCTTTTGGACAGAATAATTTATACAGTTCGTTCCAAACCCAGCAGAAACATTTTTTCCCATCCCGCGATGCAAGCTAACACCCCCCAAAATAGAACAGTCGACTCCCGCTCCAATGCGATTCAACTTACGCGAAAGGGTTAGAACGCGAATTTTTCACGAGTGGCAAATTTTAGAGCTGAAGCGAATTCCTCTACCACAACACGAATTTTTTGGAAGGAAGCACCAGCTTCGTAATTGACAACTAAATATTGAAGTGAATGTTATCATATCTTTTTAGCATCACTGACAGCAATAGCTCCCACATCAAACTAATCTACGCGTCACGTTGTTAGTCCATCAAATAACCACTCAGCATCTTTTATTTATTTATTTTTTTTTCATTCTAAGCATTAAAGTTGATGAAATATAATGGCACCTTAGTGCGCTGTTTCATTTAACGTTTGTGAAAATAGGGGTTTGGGGGGGGGGGGGGAGTTTCTGAAAAAAAAAATAGTTTAAGAGTTTGGATATGCTTGACAACTACAAAACGTCGACGGTAGCACCGCAGTGAGTGTGAGTGAACTGTTCATATGTACAATTAAAAGTCAAAGCAAAAAGATATCCGTAAACGTTCAGAACTTAGTTTCAATATTGAAGCTTGCAGAGTTTAAGCAAAGAAGACTATGAAAATGGAAGCTGCTCTGAAATCTGGCAGAGGGGATGCATGCCGCAAATGGAAACATTATAAAAGAAAAGGCAAAGTAACCGTATTTTAAACTGTATTAGATGAGAATAATGATCTGATCATTGAGCATAAATTATCATCATCTTCATTTTTTAACTCCAAAATAACGTTTCTGTAACTACTGTACAATACTATTATAGTGCAACATTTCATTATTACTACATACTGTGCATACCAAATTGTTTTGTTTTATGTCTTTCCCTTCCACACATCGATCATTTATTTTGTATGTCTTAAAGTATTTTACGTTGAATAACACAGCTTTTTCATTTTTTAAATACACTAACAGTTCAATTCTTTATGTAAGAAACTCTAATGTATTGTTGAGGAATGATTTAAAGCATTTTGAGGGGTGGTTACAAATGTCTAAAAGAATTTGATATGTTTCTAAAGAATTTGTATACATATATTTTACCACAACGCGAAATTTCGACTTACGCGAGGAGTTTTGGAACACATCCCTCGCGTAAGTCGGAATTCGACTGTAGTTTACCTGCAAGTTTAGTCAGTTTACCTGCAAGGTAAATTGACATTGTGTTAAATCAAATTCTAAACCAGTACTGAGAAATGCATAAAAAATAGGTGATAAATTTGAAAACTGCAATATATCTTACATGTGCATGATATAACACAAAATGCGGTACAAATCTTCGTTCAATGAAATTGTAAGATTTTTTTTTCTTTAAATATTTTAGGATTTTTTTCGCTTTTACTAAGAAATAATCTGCAGGCTTTTGTAGGAATCTGAAACGTAGGTCGCAGCGTTAGCTTGTTTATTTTACCAGGGTACTAAATAAGTTTGTTTTGGTGTATGTAAAATTCTTTCTAAAAATAATACATATTTTTTTAAAATTCATTCGTATTCTTTGCTCTTTTTGTGATTTTAGCCGCAGCACACCTTTTTCATTGGACTCTTGTGTGTCTATTATCAACTGTTTTCAAGTAGAATTCAAAGACTTAGAACAACAGGAAACCCCTGTTAAACGTAAAGTTGAAGTTGTTTAAACGAACAATACATACTTAAGCGACAGCTCGTTCTGTTTTCTAAAAATTTCCTTTTGAAATCGTCTGTTGTACTCTCAGAGCTGACGTGCGAAGAGTGTAGAACGTGGCTCGAATAGAAAAGGCTTCGTTAAAACCGAGCATCACAGAACTTGCAGTTATCTTGTCGTCTGTAAATCGCGAACACAGAAAATACCCAGGGGTCCTGTTGGGGAATTTTGGTGGCAATTTTATGCTAATAGCACCCCGCCTATCCCAGCGGATAAATGAAGTGCTGCATTTGCATTTTGATTTAGCGTAAAGATGCCTTCGTGTAGTGCGGCAACCCCCGCCCACCCCTCCAAAGCCTAAATGCCCCATTCAATATGCCACCACACATGGTGCTAATGTGTTCCCAGGTTCAATGGTAAAGAATGGATGGAGTCTTTTTTTCTAACTCAATAACGTAGTTCTCCACTTCCCTATGCAAATGTTAAGTAACAAAGAATAAATCGGCGGGTAAAAAAAGTGGCACGCCACTTTGTGTTAGCTTCTGTCCTCAAATTTCATTCGAGGGAAGAAAGAACAAAAAGTTTTAAACTTTTAAACATTTTTTCCGTTTGAATTGCTGTTTAAATTGAGCGAATTTAGGAGCAATTAGGGGATAGTAGCTTCAAAAGCACTGGAGATAAGTCGCTATACTTTTTTATGGGCTTATTTTATGTTCGCGGTTTTACATAAATTGTTTATTTTAATTTACTACATATAACATTAGTATCTGATAAATTTAGGTGACAACAAATAAAATTAGGAGTTAAAACGGAGTTAAATGTAAATGGCCTACAATTTAAACTGAACTATGTGTTTATCATTAAAGAAATACTAAAGAGTTATACTAACTCGTTCTCAGTAGTTATCAAAAGATTTGTAAAACCGATAGCGTAGTGTAAGATTTATTCTATAATGTTTGCAGAAAGGAAGTGAATGCCTGAGTAGATTTTTTTTTTAACATTGTAAAATGTGTGAATTTGCCTTGAAATCTAAGTAAGCTATCATAAAATCGACAGATGGTATGCTTTTAAAACACATATTTTCTTCTCTGAATTTAATAAAACACAAGCTACTTTAATCCGTAACATGGGAGGTACGGTCTCACAAACCGCTCAAAAGTTCATCCGATCACCCCTATTTTATTTTCTGTCCGATTGAATAATTTTTTCCCAATAGCTTTTTGTTTTGTGACCTTGAACACATCCCTTGCTTATCAGCATCTTTTGACGAGTGCATCTGGTTTAAATTTCATTGCATTATTTAGAAGCGGTCTGTGAGACCGCACCTCACTTTCAGTGTTACAATTTTTGGCAGTAGTGGACATGGCGAATCGTTTCAATAGAGGTTCCTTTATCTTACCCGCGTTATGCAGAAGAAATGAAAACTATTCTACTTGAAGTTGAGATTTGTTTGATTTGTTCATAAAAAATACGCAATGATGTTTTAGGGACAATAAGGGCAGAATTATTCCTGGAAATACGACGCGAAATACTTATAATTAAAGGACTGTCAAAATTTTCTTGTAGCGGGATATAATCAATTTTCTGCTATTAAAATGTTATGTATATATTAAACGTTTAAAACAAAATCATTAATAATAGATTAATTTTATTTCGAGTAATGAATTATTTACTGAAGAATATGAATTTTCTTGAAAAATCTTAAGGCTCTAGTAAATTTCTTCGGAAAAGGTATATTTTAATTCAGAATTCAAAAATATTTTTTTACTGTTCTAATAAAAGTACAAAGAGCACTTAAGGGAAGTTTCAGAAATGTATCGTAATTACACGAGTTTTGAAAAATCTGGAAGTAGAGCGGTCTCTGAGACCTCACGTCCCCTGTTATGCCCTACTTTTTCACCTCCCCTGTTACGGGTTACTTGAGATGGAGAAAAAAATATCTAATTTAATAGATAATGAAAAAAAAATGAATAGAATTTCATGATTACTAGAAAATTAGCTATGCAACTGAGTTAAACTGGTAGGGATATTTTTCTTTTAGGATGTCAATTAATGGAAAATTGAGTATTTATTCCCATTAAGCAAATGTTATCATCTTTTTAATTCATAAATGAAATTATCGGGGGTCAAACTATATTTATCCTCTTAAATGCAAACACTTTTCCCCATTTTGTGTTTTCTCTCCGATTTTTTTTTTTTTTTTTTTTTGCTTAACTTGAAACAGACAGATTGATTGGTCAAAATGCACATGGTGTCTCTCAATCAAGCAAAACTTCATGTTTAATCGTCAGTTTTGTTTTCCTACAGCTAATTTTTTTTTTAAACTTTGCTTAGCTTTTTTACTGATCGTTAAATAAAAAAGACTAACAGTAAAGTAACATTAAAAACACCAACATTTTCTTGAACAAAACTTGCAGATTACTGCAGACACATGTGATAATCGGCAAGTTATCTGCAATAAAGCGTTGTTTTTAATTTAACTTTTCTGTGAGTTTTTTTTTTTTTTTTAATAACCGGTAAAATCTTTTAAAAACAATTCCACTGCGCAAGCATGCTTTTGCTGATGCCACAACATTACGTCGACCATCTCATTCAGCTCTAATAAAACTCATTTTGATACAAGTAAAACCAAACAACGCTTCCGGAAGCAAGCGTCTATAGTTTTAAAACGTCTACAATTGTTTTAAAACAATTTTTAATGGAAAAGATATCAGGTTATGAATGAAAAGAAAAATATTTTGTCAGACACGTGTCTGCATTTGTTTTTGCCATTTTCTGTATGAAAACATCGTTTAATTTTCCTTTTCTTTTTGCGCTAAAATACTTATTTTTCTCATATTTTCTATGCTCTCTATCATGTATTTGGAGAACTTTATATAAAGTTTTATAGTGTCTAAACTTTTGATTTAGATTCATCCGGAATTTTTTAGTTTCATCCATCTGAATCAATTAATTCTTCAATCACACACTACCTATGGTAATGAACCATCTTCTGTGTATTTATTCATTTAAAACTTTTGTCATTTTCAAGAAGCAAAAGCAATAATTTTAAATTTTAACATATATAATTTTAAATGACTTTAAAAATTAGGTTTTATGTTTAACTTGCTTATCATGCTCTTTCCTTAAATTGCATTTGTTCCTGATATGTTCTAACATTCATTTTATCATTGTGAGAAAAATGGAACCTGCATGAAAAAATATTATTCTTTGTTACCTATGTATAAAAATAAATTAGTTTTATTAAAAAAAATATGATGTATAATCTGCCGTCACAACCTAAGAGATACCAGACTGACTTACAAGGAAATATATGAAGTGGAACCAATATACTAACTAGAACTGATCACGACAAATTTAATGCATCTAATAATTCCTTTTCTACATCATTTCAGAATTTGTTTTACAAAAACTACTTATGGATCGTCTGCAGAAATAAATGATGCCAGTTCTAACTCAGAAAAGTTAAACTATTTTAATGATGTCTAGACCATATTTGAGTTATTGATGCTTTAACTGCGGTTTTGTTATAGGTGATGCATAGCTGCATTCGAATTGCTTTTTAGAGGAATAAATAATGTATTCAAAGCAATGCATTTGAAATATTATTATGACCGTATTATTTGGCTGCTTAGCAGTTTTTTGCCTTTTGTTCATTTGCTTCATATAGCTCTAAATATGCGAATTTAGTCTAGAAATTGATGTTGATGGACCGAAGAATCATGCAAAAATGAGGACCATATTCTTAAGAGAGACCTATAGTGTCTCGATTAAAGATCATGTGCAAGTAGTCTAATGTAATTTTTGAAAAAAGAATATTAACCTAGTTTTTAGTTTCCTGTCCGAGTAATGTTCAATCTGTTCATAAAACAAAATTCGATGTATTTGTATGCGTATGTGTTTGTGGTACGCATTTCGGGAAAACGACAAGGGTTAAAAACAAGAACTTTGATGTAGATATATAGTTTATTCCTTTCATAGGCAATTTAGAGCCTGATTTTTTCATAAATAAATGAAATTTTTTAAAAAATGTTTTATGAGATTCAATTACTTGCTGTGTTAGTGTGTTATTGTAAATAGCAAATCTAAAATTTTTTGCCTTCAAAATTGTTTAAATCCTTTTAAAAGGCATTTTCACTACACGCTTTTTTAGTTAAAAGCACGATTGAATGCTAAGATTAAAATAAATAATTAAAAAAAAAAAAAAAACCCTTACAGTTTACGATTGAAGATGAGTGTGTTTTTCCAGTAAATGTCATTCATAAAAAAGAAGATACTAAATTTTTTTATGGGCTATACGTGAACAGATATTTTAACGGGTAATAAGCATAATCGATTCAATAATTATAAAAGAATCGAAAAAAAATAAAACGATATTCAATATTAAAAAATGAATAAAAAAACTGAGCTTTTAAAAAAAGAAAGAAAACAATATCCCCCTCTTTCTTTTTTTAATTCGATTTTACTAATGGAACAGCAAAACTTTTGAAAACGTTTCAGTTAAAAATAATTTCTATTTCAATATGGAGAATTGCTATGTATAAAAACTATTTATCATATTTAAAAATTTAGTTTATATTTCAATATATGTACAGTTAATGTTTCACACATGGAAGCTGCTCTAATTTTATAAAGATAAAATTAAACTATGATCGAATCTTTTATAAAAATATAACATTATTTATGCTTAATGCTTTCCAATGAATTTATTCGTCATTTTAAATTTATTTTAAGTTGTCTCAATATCGTTATATTCTAGTTAAACATAACTCTATTGCAATCCATTATTAACAAATAAAATTGTTTTCATAAAGCTAATCTTCAAGCTTTTAAGATATGCCTGAAAGCTGTAGAAATAATTCTAAGCTTTTAACAGAAAGTGCTTTTTCACATGATTTATAAGCTTTATCAATGAACCCTTAGAGTTGAGAAGAAATAAAGAACAAATACTTTATGATTAATGGAGCGAAAAACTGTATCCGAGCTAAATGTGTAAAGATAAATTCATGCATATTGATGTGTTAGAAGGGAAAAAATAACCAGTTATGAAGGTAAGAAATAAAAATAGCTTGAGCTTCGCTAGAAGCATTTAAAAATACACACATTTGTTGCAAAGACGGGAGTTAACTAAATTGGTGTCTAATGTGGACAAAGTTAAGTTTAATTATCCATTTATCGTTTCACAAACTGACGATCAATGAAATCGACAAGTTTGTAGAATAGTTATCTTAAGCATTTTTAGTTACTCACTATAACCAGAAAGTTTTAATAATTGATAATGCTAGGCCACTCCCCAAACTCTGCAAGAATGTATAAAGGGGTTGTAGGGATTACTTTTGCAAAAGAGATCTCTGTTTGCACTTTCGGGGCTCGTTACATATCTAAGCGTGTTGCACCATCTAGGCAGTCACTTTTGGCTACTGCTTGGTATTTTGCTACGAGTTTAGTGAAATCTAGGTAGCAAGGGGCATAGCTTCCTGTTCCGTTATCTCGTCAAGTAGGTTTAACTCGGCAGTGGTAGCCATCTTCAGTGGACAGGTTAGTATTTGGTGATGAACTCGCATATATGTTGACAAATGTGGCATTCAAACTAGCCATAAGTCGCAAAATTCGTTGATGCATCGCCAAATTTGCTGCCAACCTGAATGACGTACTTTAACAGTACTGGAAGAATTACGAATCTATTTACGAATCATCCAAAAAAATCCCGATCCATTGAATTCAGTGGGCAAAAAAAAAAAAAAAAAAATGTGATGGATATATGAACCCAATAAACCTAATAATAAAAGTGTTGGTATCGATAATACTATTTAATAAAATAAAAGGAATTAGAAGCAAAAATACATATTATGCGAAGACAAAATATGTATTCTTTTGGTTAAAACCTTCACTAAATTAATATATTTTGACTACAACAAAATGTTTCAAAATTTCGTCTAAGTAAATGCCAAACACATTTTAAGAGTCTTTTAATATTCCAAAACAAAGATGAAAATTAATTTTAAGTATCAAAAGGATAGGTTAAGATTCTTTTGTGTATTTTTTTAAAGTATAAAAGAATTTTATCGCAAGAAATAAGCTTGAAAGCTTCTCTAACATCCAACGGTGCTTGCGACAAAGGAGGCACAGGTGTTGCTTTAAAAAACTAATAAAGTGGACTTAGTAGAGGCTTTAGCAGCAAAAGGGCTTCTTACAAACTATCGAGTACCTCTTAAAGTTTCTTATTGACAGAAAAGCGTAGGCATTTATTTTTTCAGTTTGAAAAATGTGAATGTTGGATTTACCGAGTAAATTTATAGTTATTCTCCACAGTTTTCTCTTTGCAATTTCTACTATGTATTATATGTAATCTTCTATGATTTGCTACTTTTAACGTTGAAATAAATTGGTAAAATTTATTTTTGATACTTTTTTTTTTTACATATTGATAATTAAGTAATCAAAGTTTTCTTAGTTTATTTCTGACTTTGATTATAAATTGCATAAATTAGACAAATAGAGTTTAAAGTATTTTCCGAAATCCTCAGAAATATTTAACCTAAACTCAAGTTTTGGTTATATTTTAGAAGTATTTCCTTTATCTATTTCACTTAATTTAGCGTTTCGTAGAAGACAATATGCAAATATGTAATTATTTATTATTACAAATGTGTAAGGACAGAATTTCACGATTTAATCTTACTAAGGAAGAAAACTGCAATACAGATTGACTACCGATGGGATGTAAACAATCCAGTTTACTGGAGGAAAAGGACGCATGTATTACTTTTGTAGTAATACATCCAGTTTGGCGTTACATGGGTGATTTTGCCCCTGAACTAAACAAAGTCACACTGAAATGAAAGAAACACGATCACTGATAAGTTCTCCTCTCATGCAGAAAGAGTCTGCTAAACTGGCCTCTGGAAAATTCCATGGCAAACGTAGTCATGCAGTATTTGTGATTTCTTATTAGTGGTTCTAAAGCACAAAAGACAAAAATAAAAAAGGAAAGAAAGCGAAAATTAAGTATTTAAATGTTTACATGCAATATACCGACATCCCGTTTATTATATCTAGAGACTACACTTTCGCCCTTGTTGTGGACTCATCAGTCTGGAATAGTAAATAACCATGTTATATAAAATAAAGTTGTCACAAGAGCAATAGTTCGCCGAGTGCGGTTCAACTCTTAAATTGAAGGCAAAGCTTGGGTATTAAGCAGTAAATAATGGATAAATAAGCAGTCGGTGTATTGCATGTAGTTCCGACTTCGCCCTAGCTTAGGAGGGACAACTTTCTATTTAAATTTTTGTTAAATACCTCTTACAAGCACATAACTAAATTGATTTTATAATTTTAAGTTAGCTTTTCATCCATTTCTTCAAAATATACAGTCATAACCGCTTATAAGAATATCAGTTAAAAGAATATCCCGGTCAATGTTATATATTTTCAATGTACCACCGTTTATTATTTATATAAGGGATTAAAATAATAGACACCGTTGATGTCTATTATTTTAATCCCTTTTATAGGAATATCCCGCTTACAAGAAGCATTTTCCTTAAAAAGTTCCCAGACAGCACAGATCTTCCAATATTCGTTGTTATATCGTTGAACTGGTGCAAAACTCATGACATATCACAAACGGATATCGACGCAATGTAGATTTCCTCACGCAGTTGGGCTTTTCCAAATATGGTTGACAAAAGTACGAAATTGGCACAGGTTTAAAAATAAATTCCAAAATACGTTTGAAAGTTTGCATTTATAGTATATAGCGTATCTCTAATTTTTGTAATCGTTTTGACAAGTTTTTACATGTCTGACCTGTTTAATCTGCTCATGCGCAACAATTTCAGTTTAGAAAAATGGCTATTTGCTGACTGTAGTATGTTTCCACGTTGTCAGTTGTCGGCTTGTGTATTGTTGCGAGCGCGAGTGTGTAAATGAATTAGCGATTTTTTGTATTAACGTGAAGTAAGTAATTGCCTGCTTTTTAAGTTTTTTTAAATTATGTTTTCTAAATTCAAGAAACAATGTTTTGATCGTCAAGAACGACGTAGAGATAGCTTTGAATTAAAAATTCTCATATTATTATTATTATTATTATTATTAGTTCAGATTATTGCTGGAATAAAATTTGTGAATTGTGCATACAAAACAGATGGTTTATTGTCTACTTAAATATAAATACAAAATAGGTTATCAATGTTTCATAGATTCTTGCATGTCTCTTAGAAATTTTAAATCTTTAACATTACTTTTTCAAAAAGCTAAAACAGTCATTTTTTCTTAAATTATTTAAATGAAATCTACATATTTATTTATATTTGAAATTAATTTAAAAATAATTTCATTTTTTTCTCTATTATTTTCTTGAGTTATATTTCAAATTTGAATTTCATTCAAATGATTTTTAAAAAAATCCTAAGTATACTTCTGTCTTAAAAAGTTTGAGGGTGAAAAAAGTTTTTAAGACGTTCAAAAAATGTGTAAACAGTGAATAAATTATTGGTAATTGATTTACCAAGATGCAGTTTATGTAGATATTTCGTGACACAAACACATGAGAAAAACGTTGATAAATCCTATGAAAGAGGTTGTTAATTCATCTAATATTAGTAGATAAATCCATTTAACCTCTAAATTCCGTTGAAAACTCTCCAGAGTAAAATATAACCAAAATAAAAATATCGTTGATATTTTGAAGCATCCAAAAAACGTTGATAATTGCTCCCAAAAATGTTGTAAGTCATATCATAACTACAGCGATTTCACGTAAAATCTCTGTGCTGGGCGGACATTTTGCTGTTTTATCAACCAGTTCTCTACGAATTTAAGAGGATTTCTGTACATGTGATCACGTTGATGTTACATTCTACGATTTTGTGACGATTTGTGCTGTTTGGGTTAGTTATTTCATCAAGCGGGCTGGACTGTATTTTCACTTTTTTTTCAAAATGTGTCTTTTATGCAATTCGCAACTTCAGAGCTCGAATACGATACCTTGCGTTACTACCGAAAAAGGTAAAATATTCCATTCCACGTGTTTTATTTGGGGTAAATTACAGGCTTCAGACAGTTTATGGTGCAACGTAATTACAGAAGAATAAAAAAGAAAGCTCCCCACAAACACGATGAAAAATTACTGCCATTCACTAAGCAACAAAGCAAGTTATAAGTTACGGCATTTGCTTGTTTTACCTTTTTCATCCGCCATTAGACAGTGGCTTCAGCGCCCCTATAGTTTGTTGGAGTTTCGAATTGAATATTTTTAATTCTACCTGGTGTGAAACAATTTCGGAACAATATTTGAAAAGAGACAGTTAATTATGTCTAAGAAATGAGTAGTTATTTGTGTCTAAGAAAGTAATAGTTACTTGCGTCTAAGAAAGGACTAGTTACATGAAACAGTCCTTCGATATTCCGCTATCCCTATTATCTTCTTCAAATATCTTTGGGAGAATAAGCCATTTGTTTATCTGAATAGGATTCGGCGAATGGAATTCTTAACCATCTGCGGACTTAAATAGGCTCAGCTGTGAGCTCGCCGGTCCTTGTTGTGCTTATGAAACTGAACAAAGGAGTGGACATCTGTGGACACTTCCACCGCATAAATGGCTCCCTAGAATTCAATAACGTTCGCTGCGGCAGGTAAATAGCGCGACATTAATGATGTTTAATTCAAATTATGGTCTTAGTGAATGTCGGACTATCTTTAACAATAAGTTTCCGTTCTTAATGTAACAGTATCGAGTTTCGAAATTATACAAAAATCAGATATTTATAGGACTAAAACTAAATATTACAATAGAACTAATATTAATTTGCGGTTACTAACATAAGAGTATCCTTTGGATTAGAACTAATATTAATTTTTGGATAATAATATCAGTATACTATGTTTTGGAGCAAAGACGAAAAATCTAAAACAAAAAATCATCTGAAAATGCATTACAATTTCAGTTCAAAACTGATTTTTTACAGCGAAACCTAGAGATTCTTTACATACATATTAAACGCATTGTGTTCATTCATTTTGATTACAGTATAACTTAGATTTTACGGTACCCGATTGAACGATTTCCTCAATTTAATGATACATTTCACTGGTCTGGATTTAACTGCCTTGAGTGTATATGCTCCTGGTTTTAGCGATAACCTTGATTTAACGATAACTTTCTCCACTTCCTTGACAATCGTTATATCGGGGTTACACTGTACTTACCTATAGCTAAATTTATTGTTTTCGTTTTTTATTTTGCGTAATAGAGACGATCAAATTTTTTATTTGTCTAATTGTATATTGCAGACTGATACAAAAACTTGTTTTGGTTATGAGTCACAAAAAATGCCTCAAGTTAATAAACTAAATTTTTGCTTAACTGCTTACTAAATGCTACAAGTAATAAATGGTGAATAGCATTTATTCTATTTTAGGTGTCACTAGGCATATCTGACCGGAAGTAGTTCCTGTAAAACCAGTTGAATTTTGGTACTAAGACATTAGTAAACTGATACAACGAAAACAAAAGAACACGGAAAAGTCTCATAAAGCACCTGTTTTCCGGGTATTAAAGTAGCTATTTTCTCCTGAGTATCAATTATAAGTTCACGTGTTCAAGATAACCCAAACATGGCCACGTGAGCAAAAGTAATATGCATCTTCTGCCGAATGTTTACATGACCTGTAGCAAATCGTAATATACAACTGCTTATTTTCCATCGAATAGTATCTTACTCCTTCTATGTAGACCAAATGGTTCAGTTAGTGAAACATTTCGACTTTTATTAGGGGCATTAACAAGACTTATTAACCCTCATATATATATATATATATATATATATATAATAGCCAATGATCGAGTAACACTTCGGGCGAACAAGGAATCTTGCGCCCCGGCATGGTAATTTGATAATATGTTTTGGTAATGTTTAACATGCAAGGAAGCTCTTTATTGCGACAAGGATGAACTGGATCTGGTAATTTAACTGTCTTACTGACCAGACTGTGTCATTTCAGGAGAATGAAGAATCGAAAAAAAAAGTTAGCAATTAACGCTATCTACTGGAGTTTAAGGTTAATCCACTAGATTTAGGGTTACAATAACAACTATTAAACTAGCACCAAACAGGCAATTGCTTTATTCAAAATTCAATCAATTGCTTTATTCAAATGCAGAAGCAATTTTCACCCGTCAACCCCTGATAAGGGATTTTGTAGTGTTAAAATAATCGTCATAAAAGTAATAAAACATAAAAACACTTTGAGTATTCTTGCCTTTGGTTGGCTTATCACAATAAAGGTTGTTCAGAGCGTTTTTTTTTTTAATATAGAACTATCAGTTTATTCTTGTATGAAAAAATATTTTGTAGTAAAATTAGCAGATTGCATACACGCGAACAAGTATTTTAGCAGAAAATGCGATGAAGCGAAAAAAACTTGTTCGACAATTTTCAACCATTTTACCAGTACAACGGTTACATTTTTATTGCTCGAACCAGCACATACTGAAATTAAATTAAATAGCAATTTCTAAAGTAATTACAGCTTATATCAACATTGACTTGATTCATCAAAGCGTGATGCGTAAAACCTGTTTTAAAAGAATGTTAATCATAAAGCTGCTTTAAATAGCGAATATTAAACATTGACTATTTTTGATATCTTTAGAATTGCATTGATAGCCTTAGTCTTAAAACAAATATTTGTCATCTTTTAAAAAATACATATTTCTTCATGTGCATCATAGAAGTACAAATTTATTTTACGATTAATCCATTTCACTAATGGCTTTAATTAATATTTCTAGCTTCTTTCCCGGATCAAATAACGTCAGCTAACAATAATTTTTGCTCCGCGTTTTTCTATTGATAAATATACAAATATATTAAGCGATCCCGATTCAACTGAATAAAAGTACAACCTAAGAAAACTGCAAAATGTCTAATTTTACAATAGATGACGTGAGTGTTTGCTGACAGGACTTCGTTATTGGAGCTTAATTAATTAATAATAGAATGTATGCTAACAATGTAGAGAATTTGTGATTATAAGAGACACTTTTTTGGCATTTTAATTTTAATAAAATATGTTAATTAACCCTGCAGCGGGCAGGTAAAGGGCAGTTACTGCAAATTTTTCATTTTCTTACATTTTTGTCATCTGTTTCATTGTAGAAGTTCGCTTATTCAGTTTCCGCTGAAAAACACGTCTAGTTGCAAAATTTCTCTTTTTACTTCCTTATACAAAAAAGGAAGTATTGTATTCGCAAAAAAAAAAAAAAAAAAAAAAAAATCACTCAAAAATCGGACTAAATTTGATTTTACTCACCCCCGAATGAATATTGAGTTTTTTTATCGACTCCACCACACGTGGATAAGTGCCTAAGAACGTTAGACACACGAAATATCCATTTTGACGATTTTCCCGAGTTAATTACAACAAATTTTCTCGTCACGTCTGTATGTACGTATGTATTTGCGTTTGTATGTCGCATAACTCAAGAACGGTAAGTCCTAGAAAATTGAAATTTGGTACGTAGATTCCTAGTGGGGCTAGTTGTGCACCTTCTCTTTTAAGTGCATTCGGGTGTTTCTAAAGGGGTCTTTTGCCCCTTTTTGTGGGTAAATCATTGTTAATTTCGATGTAAGATAAAGTGGTGTTATAATTTGGCGGACACTTGGAGATATATCACCAGGTGTTCACGAAAACTCATTTCTGCAGATACTGCCATTTACCTGCCCACGGTAGAACTAATATTCGTAATTAAAAAAAAGTTTTTAGAAAAAAACCTAATAGAATATTCAAACTACTCAGCAATAAACTTCGAAGCACATGATCGTCAAGATCATTTTAGAGCAAAATTAATAAAAAAAATCCTTAGAAGGATGAAAGTATACTATCTCCAAACCATCTATGCAAATTACGACTCTGTTTCTTCAGTGTTGAATATGCATCTGCCATCGATATACGTCAAGGAAGCCTTGCGAAAGCTTAATCTATCAAGTGCGAACAAACGCTTCGTGCATGTTAATTGAGCCCGATAAAATCTGCCACTCGTCCTCTCTGCTACAGGAAGAGACTCTTCTTTGCCGAGCCAAGACGTACAATGGACGTCCGTGGAAAGACTTCTTCAAGATTTCTCTTGAGAGGCAAGGAAATTTTTCGGAGAGTTTCGCAATCTAACTTTCTTGTTCTTCTTCTGCCGCGGTTCAATTAAGAAGCGCTTCATCCTCAAAACAACACATTCAGTCCTTTTGTGAGGGTTAGGGCATTTGCATACTCCATTTTGTTTCATGCAGCCGAAGAGTTTCAGGTGAATCAAAATGAGGGGTTGTCTGGATAGTACAGAAGGTTTGCTTTAAAATTCTGGTTTTTGAGAACATCATGTTGAAAAGTTAAATGGTCTCCCGTATTATCACAATTGTAATTACTAGTAGATTGCAGTGAAGTTAACAGTAAAATCAAAGCTAATAAAAAGCATGATGAATTATTATTTTATTATTCGTATTATTTAATGGTAGAATATACCTGAAATAGCAGCTTCAAAGTTTCGTCTAAAAATGTTGTGGATGTTTTTTAGTGCAACTCGTGTTAATCAAAACATTATCGTATTTCTACTAGGTTAAGAGTAAACTCATTTATTCCGTAGAAAAAAAAAACATTCCTTTCATTATAAT
Organism: Uloborus diversus; assembly: GCF_026930045.1. Classification (NCBI taxonomy): domain Eukaryota; kingdom Metazoa; phylum Arthropoda; class Arachnida; order Araneae; family Uloboridae; genus Uloborus; species Uloborus diversus. Next base: position 161,135,998 of record NC_072732.1, on the reverse strand, counting down.
CTCCACATAAAAAGAGCTGGAATTTCACAACCATGGGGGCACAGACCATACAGAGGTCCGAGCTGAAAAACAATGATAAAGCTCATCTTTACATACTCGTTACACAAGCTAGGCAAAAATGGAAAGGAGTTTAGTGGATAACGTTTTGGTGGTTGCACCTAACGTAAAGTGGTGCATGAAACCTTTTGATCTGGATGTATAGTCTATTTACTTTAAAGGGCATTTATACTACCTGTAGATATTAATTAGCAATAAGAGCGATTGTCATTTTTACCCATATCTGGTGGACCACTGTTGTAAGTTATTGGAGAAACAATATTTTGTCGCTTGACATTTTTTAATAAGATCTAGAAAAAAAAATGTGCGTTTTTCCTCCGTACTTAGCATTGTATTTTCGTATACGCTATTTTTTTTTTTTTGGGTTTACTAAGATAAACAATCAGTAGCTGACACTTACAAAAAAAAATTATATTACCAAGAAAAATTATAAAATTGTACAAAAATAATAAAATTGTAAAATGGTTTATTATTTTTCGATGATTACTTTTTGGTTTATTCAAATTTGTTCTTTCGGTGCCTGTGTTTATCTTGTAAACTTGACTTTTTAACTAATTCGGCTTTTCTTACTAAGTAAATTTTACCAGTATTTTTACCAGTAGTCAACACACATAAACTATCGGAGGTTTTACCTCATGTCCAGGAGCGGAAAGTCGATTCGCTCCAAGTAACGCAGGGTAGGTTAAAAACTTTCTAAATATTTTGGGAAATAAACGAATGCTGAGTTTTTCTTTGAAAGAAATCCAGAAATATACCGACCATAAAATGTGCATGTCTTTCCCAAACCGGTTTTCCTCAACCCTATTTTAATGAATGTATTCAGTCTCCTTACTCTTCATCTATCGAAATATTTTCATTAAAGTCAAACAATAAATTCAAGTAACAGTAAAAAATGCAACATAACTTGGGTCTGTTGATGGTGGTTTGAAATATGCTCATCCCCACCGAATCAGTAAAACATTAAAGAAAACAAATCTGTTGGAGAACAAATTATATTGTGGTTGTTACACTGATATAGCGGGTGTATTTACTCCATATTTCATCACGTGACCACCAATGTGTCATCAACTTCTGGGTGAATATTAAGCTGTGTAGATTCATTATGATGGCTATGAGTAAGCGTTTGGCAGAATAAGGTAGGGAGATCCAGTTATATCAATCCCAAAAGTGACGATTGCTGAAAGGCTCCCTCAAATATTTTGGCGCGATTGCCGTTGGTGTATAATAAATATCATTGTTATTATTACACAACATACCTAATATATTCCCGCAAATTTTTTTTTATTGCTGCGAAAAACTTTTAATTAAAAATTGTAAAAATCTAGCAATCATAGGTTCCATACACAGAAAAAGGGAAAAAATATGCTTTTCCAAAAATAATTTGAAATGATTGTAGATGAGATGCTATAGTAAAGTTACATAGATGTGAAAAAAAAAGCTTTGTTGTTAAAATATAATAAAAGTTTATAATGCAACCACAATCAATAAACTTTCTGCAAATTTTTAATTAAGAAACGTAAAAATCCTTTATTGCATAACGTTAAAACAACCCTTAAAATTAACAATTGAAACTCTTCCCAACTACTAGAGTTGCAAGAAACACAAGAATATTCCTGAAACTACTAAAAAGGCAAAAAAAAAAAGTGATAAACAATTTTACCTGCAGAATAGAGTTTCCCAAACAACTGAATGACTCTCCCCTCTCGTAAAAGCGTCAGGTGCAGCCCTTCAACCATCCTCATATCCACTCGTTCACGGTGCAACTTTTAAAAGGTTCAAGGTTGCTCAGTTTTCCTCTCATTAACCCGATGTTTTGAAGAGAAAAATGAGGCTGAGCATTTCGGTTGGTAAAGGGAATTGTTTCGAGAATTAACGTGTCGTTTCTCAAGGAGACTTTTAAAGTTTGCAGAATTGCGCTTTAAATGTTGCATTTAATGGTCTTTCCTTTGTTGAATTTGTTGAAGTGGTTGACAGATGGAGTGAATACGTGTTTGTAGTTTCGGGTTGAGGTAAACATTAATAAGAGCTTTGTTAAATTTGAACAACTCTTTAAAATTATTTTAAGCCAAATATATTTATCCACTCATTGGGATGGTTACAACTTTGACATGGAGATTAGTGCATTGTTTCCTCAATTTCCATTACAATGTATCTTCGAAGAAATATTTCATATCAAAGTCTTTGAAATCAATTCTTTATTAAACTAACAATATTTATGCATTTTGTTTATAACTCTATTCCTTTTGGTAGTGAAGTGGTGTTTAGATGTTGTCTTTTTGAGCAAAACATCCAGATTTGAAGAAGGCCTCAGGTGGGGGATTTTTAGGGTGTTCAAAATTGTTCTCGACCGTGCACAGCACAATTATACTGCATGTTTAAGACCTTTTGAGAATCTATTTGGCTTCCTTACTAGGAGAATAATTAAATTCCTTGTGCAAATTCGTATTATGAAAATCCTATTGCTTCAATATAGTGGGAAACAGACGCTAAAATTATCAACTAGTTATGGCAGTTTGCCGATACACAACCTTATTTGCAATTTTTCTTTTTGTTCGAATCACTATGAGCAAAAGCTGCCTTTCAGGAGAACTAATGCTAACAAATATCTTTCATTCGTAACATTATTAGAAAAAAAAATCTTCTGATGACATGTTTAGGATAAGAATATATGTTACAACACTATCCACAACTCTTTTCCTTGTTACTTCTCTTTTTTCTTGTTACTGAAAGGAGAGAATTTAAATACTTTGGATCCTCTTGTTCCAAGGCGAATAAGTTACCACCTGGCCATGATTTTTATTTAACTTCAATATTCAACAAAAGGATAAAAAATATTAATGAATTTACTTAACTTGAATAGAGTATACATTTAAATATCTATATTTAATTAGCTAAAAGCAAGAAATACTACTAAACATTAAATTTTAATATGGAAATGCAAGAACAGTGGGATAAGATACCATTTGAGCTTTTGTTTGACTATTTGAATTGATTATTTGAACTTTTAAAGACATTTTACTTCTTTTAAATCGGCTAATTCAGAAGCAGCGCTTTTTGTTCACGCCAAGGCCTGAGCCCTTTTTGGGCTTCCCGGTGGTCTCATTTAGGGTAAGAAAGCGATGATATCAATTTCCGTGAGTTGCTACTCTTAGGCTGTCAACATTTCTCAACGAAATTTATTTTTGCATTTCTAATTGCATTGAATGAAAGATGTTTTGAAGTTTCACCAAAATAATATGCCTCAATAAAGTTGAGCACGTGTTCTCCGGAGTCAAAAGTTCGGGGTCCGATGTTAAAACCGGGGACTTTTCGGGGCTTCTCATTTGTTCTAAATATTTTCGCTTTTGTAAAAACAGGAACACTCGGGACGCCATGACACTGGATTTTTTTCAAAGTGGGATATCAGGACATAGAAAATAATTGCCTTCTTTATTTACGTGTATGTAATGAATTTTATTGAAATAATTGGGTGTGGAATTGTATAAACCTGCTCTTGCTGCGAGTTGTTGGATTTTAGTGTATGCATTTCAATAAAATTCCTAACATTGACTTGTCTTTGCAAAGTGTAGTCACAAGACAATCTTTGGTTTAGTGATTGTTTCAAATTTCCTCTCCAGAAAATACTCATTAATTCTAATTATTTAAAACAAAAGTTTTTAGCCGAATTTTGACAAATATACTCTTTTATACTTTTCACTGTTTTCCAAACGAGAATCCGAGTTTTCCCTGCATAAATTAAATGTAGTATATTTGTCAAACCTGTTTTCAAAACCATCATGTATTTTAATTTAATACATCTATTTTTAAGAAACGAATATAGGTAAAGTTGTTATATCCTTTGAGCATTCAGAAGTTAACCACATCAAACATAAACGACTTATTTAAGTTAATTTTACTTTGAATGTAGTGTTGTTAAACACCAGCTCTGAACTAAATCAAATATTTCGCAAACTGTTAGAATTTTATAAATTGAATGAGTTACTTAAAAATATACTCCCCATAAATGATTACTGTCGCTAAGGGAGACCGTCTGGTCGGATATGAGACTCGTTAAACATTCAGAGTAACTTAACTTCGTTTCAAAACATTTTTGAAAAACCTTTCACTGTATATAAATGGCATTTAAAGTGTTAACCTGTTTAGATAGCCTCCATAAATATTTAAAAGTTTGTGGTAAAAGTTATTTCGCAAAAAATATTTCACTGGAAATATAATTTATCTAAATTTATTTCTTGTACATGTTGCCGCTCTTGATTCTTCAGAAATTTAAATTCTCTGAAAAGTGTTTTTGAGAGGAAATGAATTTCGTCTAAGTCAACCTCAAGTGTGTATCTTCAAAAAAACATGTTTACTGGAAGTGAAGATTTTTACAGAAATGGTGTTAATGAAGTTTAAGACGCATAGGTAAAAATTAAAATTGAATTATAAAAATATTAGTTTTAAATAAAAAATACTCTTGATACATAACCAGCAAAATAGTATTTGGCCGAGTTAAATTATTGCTTCCAGTAACAATTACTGTTGGAAACTTTAATATATTTAATTACTAGATAATATATTTAATGATATGATGCATTTAAAGTTTTTTTTTCTTACATTGACTTTTTTATTTTGCTTCTATTACATTTTCTTTAAGTCCTTCTTTAAAAATTTAGCTGAAGTCTTCATGACTTGAGTATAAAAACATTAACAGACAAATACTTTTTTCTCGTTAATTATTTAAATATTTTTCTTTCTTAAAATTTAACTTCAGTTGCACAGAATTCAACATTCATCCCATTCTCAACGGAACTAAAAGCATCCTTAAATACCCAACGAAATTTAAGAAAACGTAAGACGACACTTGAAACAACTCGTTGCCAGGACAAACAGCATTGAAAATAATTTCCCGCTGACTTTGCATTTTAGAACAATAAAATAAGCTTCACCTCCCATAGTAGTGTCAGCAAGGCTCTTCAGCTATTCTTACCACCACTCATTAGTAGTATACGACGCTAGCCTAGACTTTTGGAGTGGCGCAAGGTTGCTCAGCTTGCATCTCATTAATCCGGCTCTTTGTGGAGAAAATGGGGTAGAGGCTTCCATTTTGCGAAGGCTCTTATTTCGAAACTTAAGGCTTCGTTTCTTGAGATTACAAAAGTTATGCATCGTTCAATCCTTTTGAATATTCGTTTGAATAGTGCTCGTGGATTAAATTTGAAGCATTAATCTGCTAAAATAAGATGTAGTTGGTGTTAATCAGTTTATCTTTGACGTTATACAAGGTATTTTATCTAATGAACAAAATTATTCTTTGTATATTTTGTGTTATTGAAATATATGTTATAATTTTGAAAATACAATGGTGACTTCTTTCTTGCAATTGACGGTTTTAATTTCTACAGATAATTTATAAAACATGAAGTTGTAGTTTAGAAATTAAACTGATTTTTGATTGATCTCAAATATGCAGGGGTTTTTTCATACTTTTTTTTTCATTATTGTTTGCATGTTTAGAAACAAATGAGAATTGTACTATATTTTTATCTTTAGCAGCTTAAGAGCAAGTTTTCTAAAACATTCACTCAAATTTTGAGGATAATTTTTCAACTTCTTGACAGACCGTCAAAGAAAGTTAGAAGTAGCTGCCTATTAATGATTACGCAAAATATTTTATCTAACGATCACATAGTTTTATTGTATATTTTGTCTTATTAAAATACATCTTAAGTTTGAAAATAGAACGGCAACTTCTTTCTTGCACGTGACGGTGTTACTAACTGAAAATAATCTATAAAACATATAAGTTGTATTTTAGAAATTAAATTCCCTTTTTTGACATGACTCAAACTAAAATATAAATAATCAAAAGCCATGAGATGGTCATTGTGTGAAATAATTTAGTACTTATACTTTTATTTGTAAATTTTTATAAAATATACACTCTTATATACATCCTTTAAACAAGATCAAAATTATTTTTAACAATTGTAGTGGGGTTTTTTTCGCATATTTTTAATGCATTAGATATCTTATCTCTCTTTGAAGATTTACTTTTACAAAACATTATTATTTTCTTTGGGGTATTATCACACTATATACTTTGCTTTCTTGCATTTCATGTTATACATGAATAGATTCATATACATTGGGAAAATAAACGAAAGACTCGAAATTCACATTTTTCTTCGCGTTTCTTGGGAATTGTGCAGAACCGGACAAATCCCAATGCTATCTAAAAGAAAACAAAGTTATCCGAGCCTGAGAATATGAATTCTGTGTGGATTGACAATTCAGCTCACGACAAGGAGCTCAAAAGTCAACAAAAAGCATCTTTCAAATAAAATCCGAATTTTCGGAGAAACACGAAGGTTTTAATGTTTGGCTTTTCACATTGTATTTTGAGCAAAAATATGAGAAAGTCCTGTCAACTCTGGTTTTCATATGTTCAGGATTTTAGATAAGATACATGTTTGAATAAAAATGGTTTTTCTGCCGTCAGACGATAAACAGAAAATCTTTTATGAATGCAGTTTGATGTGTATTTAAGTATTTGAGGACTGCAATCGATCAAGGAATCTCATGTTATTCTTACTGAACGTAACTTTTGTTTATGCTTTAAAGATGACCCAGTTCAAAACTTCGAGCATTTACTACGACTTTTTAGTTAAAAAAATATGCAAGCATCGATCAGGATTACTTAAGGTGTTTTTCAGTGCAATAATATGATTTGAAAACGAGCATAATAATACACATGGAAAAAAAACACTGTAAAGCTGAAACAAAGCAATTTTTTTTGTTTTACGCAAATCAAATTCATAGATAACGGTTATTAAAAAAATAATAGTTTAAAAATCTACAGAAATATCATGTTTAAATCAAATCAAAGTTGCGTTAGGCAGTTTAAAAAAACGTTTTAAAACAAAAGGAAAGCATCACTGAAATATTAATCGCATGTTGCTATACTAGGTTCAAAAATTCTTGGTGATAGAGTTGATGTTGTTTAAATTATATTATTATTGGAGCTATCTAGCAACTCCGACGTTTCTTAAGTTTCAACATTTAGAGTCTGAGGATAGTGTTTTCAAGCATAATAGTTTCATAAAAATTATAGATCGAATGAAAAAAAAAAAAATAATTTGAATTTTGTCATCTTGAATTCAAATTATGTTTTTCGCAATCACGAGTGTGTGTGTATATGTAAGCTTGTGTTTGGGTGTGCGGAGTGTGTGTGTAGGCATATGTGTTTGTGTCTGTGTGCAGGCATGAGTCTGTGGGTAGTTGTGTGTATGTGTGTAGGTGTGTGTGGGGGGGGGGGTATGTGTATGTGTATGTGTGTAGACATATGTGTTTGTGTCTATGTGCAGGCATGAGTGTGTGGGAAGTTGTGTGTATGTGAGTGTGTAGGAGTGTGTGTGTTTGTTTGTGTGTGTATGTGTTTGTGTATGTGTGTAGGTGTATGTATGTGTGTGTAGGTGTATGTATGTATGTGTAGGTGTATGTATGTGTGTGTAGGTGTATGTATGTATGTGTAGGTGTATGTATGTGTGTGTAGGTGCATATATGTATATGTGTGTAGGTGCGTGTATGTATGCGTGTAAGTGTAGGATATTGTCGAAACCTGGAGACGGTTTTCGCTAGAGGTGCAGCATCGTGAGGAGCCCATCGACGGTGATGGCGCGGAGGGTGGCGGTGGGAAAAATCAAACGAACGTCAAAAACAGTCAAATGAAAGCAATAAGCAATCGTGATTGCTCAAAAAGCTTTAAAGCGTGCAATACGTTGTAGAAAAGATCTATGAGTGATATAGAAACTGGCAACGCAACAGTAATTGAGGTTAACGGTCAATTTGTGTACTTACATAGTAGAAAATATATTTGCTAATATTTGGTCGGAACAGTTTTATTTAGTACAGTGGATCCCGCTTAATCGAACAGCCAATTTTCCACGCAAGGTTATTTTAGTAATTTGGATATTCCATTGTCCCACAAACCAAAATGACAACTACAACAATTTTGCTCATTGAAAATATAGTACATAAAGCGAAATACTCTTTTCTCCGACATTCGAACAAGCGACCAGGACTGCACAGTTGAAAATAAAGCTAATCTCACGCTTTACCTAAATTGTTAACTTTTTGACCGAGGCCACTTTGACTAATTCACATAGCCATCCTTATATATTATTTCTGTAGCCTGTTTTTGGTTTCTACGCCAGATTTTCCTCAATTCTTGATCGATTTCTTTGATTTACGCCTTATTTTAAAACTTATGGTGCTGGCTACTGACGAAAAATAGACTCACGGTCTAAAAATTGTTTTTTTTTTCAGTCGAAAAACTGTTTTAAAGAACCGGAATGAGGTTTTCGGTTAAACTTATAACTTTAATTTGCTCTATGACTGACAGAGCTGAATAGAGCGTTCTCTTCGTAACCAGGAGAATGTGTGTTCGGGCCCATGTCCGGACGATCTGCAACAAAAAATAAGAGAAATATCGCGCATTACATGAACACTTAATTAAGTGTAAGTCAACTATGAAGAAATAGAATAAATGAGAAGGAAGACGCGCTTCTCCCAACTTGAAGTGACTTTGTGCTAAATTACTTCTGAATTGTACGTTTTTTTTTTCTTTTTAAGCTTTGGCTCTGGTAAGAAAATTAAAGCATAATGTAAGCGAAAATATAAGTAACAGGTTTAAGATTTCAGACTACAATATAATTGTTTTTTGTTCAGAAAAAAAATAATAAATCGTATATTGAAATATATATTCTTCTAATGAGTTTTTGACTCTTTGTACAAATAAAAAAATTACTACATCAATTTGAAGGGTAAAATATATATTTTTTCTTCTTTTTGAAAAAATAAAATAGCTTATCACATTTTTACTACATTCGAAAAGCTACGCTTAAAAAAGAGCATAGCTCAAATTATTTTGGTCGAAACTTCGACTTACGGTCGAAAAATCAAGTTTTCGAAAACGCCCCTTGCTGTTTCAAAACCTTGATGCTGCCTGTAGTTCTTATGCATTTTTTAAAAGCAAAGTTGTAATGCAGTTTTCCATTTTTTACGTCGCTTTCGGCAAAAAAAAAAAAGGCTGTGTATGTGTTCATATTTTAATAAAGCTTAAAAGCACTGGACTTAGTTGTTCGGTTAAATTGATAAGTTTTTTTCGGTAGAGCGTTCGGCTATAAACTATCTGAACTTTGGGCAAGTTTGGGCTGTCCGATATAATATCAAATTTATATTAGTATTACGCATTACATGTACTCATAACAAACAAACGTAATAAAATAAATGCAGTGGGAATGCTACTTGGTGTTTCGACTCCTTTATGCAGGCTACAGTTATCATTCGGACAAGTTGATTGTTAATCGAAGGGTGTTCTTCCTTTTTTTCAAGCTTTGACTACATCCAGACTACTCAGCATAATGTAAGCATAAAAAAGTATTAGATTTACCTAAAGGAAATCCTTTTTGTGCAGAAAAGCTAAAATGTAGATGTTTCTAAAAGCAGTGTTCGACCTTTCGTACGAATGAAAAAATACTACGCCAAATTAAAACTACGTGTTTCACCCAGTAAACCTTTAATTTTTTATTCGCGCGAATACGATATAAAGCATTAAAATTATTATCAATTTCATTAGCAAGAAATCATTTTCTACTCCGTCATTCTTTAATCAAATTACATGCTTTGCGAAGAATTTTTAATCGTATCATGCTGGTTAATGACAAAACATAGAAGCATGCTCTTATTATTATTATTATTATTTTTTTTGGCAAAAAGCTTTTTTGCTGTTTTTTACTACGCGTTCCTTTAATGAATAGCTTTCGAAAAGGAAGGCGCAATTGCTAGGTTTGTTGGGGTGTCGGGCTGTTAATCAGAATGGCACCAATTCGAATCCGTGCCAATAAATATCTCTTTAATGTTTCTTTTTTTCCCGTCAGATGCTCACATGGGCAGGACTGTATTTGCCGCAACCTGTTTTTTTACATGCACAACTATTGCTTTTTCACGAGTAACTACTCAGTCACACTTTTAATGATATTTATGTTTGAATTGAAAATATGTACGACCAAAAGGTGAGCGATGACCAAATTATCACAATGTTGTATTTAACGAGGTTTTGTTACTGATGTCTTTAAATTACATGCCTTCTCTTCTGCGCTTACTTTTTTTCCGTTTTTCTTCATAATGTTCTTCCTTTGAAATTCTTAAAGAGCGAAATACCTTATGAAACGATTCGAAGCACAGTGCGGAGTTCGGCACGGGTCGACTAGTTGCTTCATAAAGCTATAGATAATAGAAAATTGTCTCAAATTGAAATGAAGACTTCATTTAGCTAAAACACGAAAACGACATTTTATTTGGTTATCATCAGTTATAAAATCATTGGTACATTGGAACAACAAACGTACACTGGTACAAAACTTCGGTACTTTGGTACAAAAGCTTTGGTACTTTTAAAATTTAGCACAAGAAGCAAGATATTCTTTTCATCGATATTCCAACAAGCGGCCAGGACCGCAAACTGAAAATAAAAGCTAACCCATGCTTTAACTAAATTCTTAACTTTTTGACATAGGCCACTTTGACTAGTTCACATAGCCATTGCTTCGCAATACAATGAATAGAAAATTTTCCAGATTGAAATCAAGACTTCATTTAGCTAAAACACGAAAAAGACATTTTATGTGGTTATCATCAGTTATCAAGTCCTTGGTACATTGGAACAACAAAGGTACACTGGTACAAAACTTCGGTACTTTGGTACAAAAGATATGGTACTTTGAAAATTTAGCACAATAAGCAAGATATTCTTTTCATCGATATTCCAACAAGCGACCATGACTGCAAAACTGAAAATAAAAGCTAACCCATGTTTTAACTAAATGGTTAACTTTATGACTTAGGTCACTTTGACTAGTTCACACAGCTATTGCTTCGCAATACGATAAAAAGAAAATTGTCTCAGATTGAAATCAAGATTTCATGTAGCTAAAACACGAAAAAGACATTTTATGTACCACATCAATTATAAAAGCTTCATCGAACATCACCGTTAAGGACCCGTCCGTACGTGACATCTGATTTGTCCGCGGCTGTCATTCCCTGTGGTACCATCTAACAGAGAAGAATGACTTTTTCTAGACATTGCAACCACCAACTGAAACTTCTGTCTCATTTGTCTTGGGTCGTTGCCTTTTATTTTGTTCTTACTACTCGTTGCCTTAGTTTCTGTCTTCCATCAGAGAATTTAATTTATAACTATTACTGGTAAGAAATACCGACATTGGCTTATTGATATTTGAATAAAGTTCGATCATTTAGTAGGGGAATGTGGGCAAAATGAAATTGTTAAGATGGCTGAGATTTTTCAAAATGAACAAATCAGAAATTTGGTTTGAAATTTACAGTACATAAAGAAAGAATATTGTATTTTATGATAGATTTTATGTTGAAACAGTATTTTTTATTTTTGACTGTAAGTTTGAGTCTTGCAAATAAAGTTGGAAATGATATTTTTCCTATGGCATAGGGAAAAATAAAATATTTTTCTAATAAAAAAATTTCTATTCGATTACAAAGCATATTTTTTGAACAAAAGAATCAGTCAATAAAAGGTTGAATGAATAAATGAAAAGATAATGAAACAAAAGACGAATAATTAAATGAGTAAATTAATTGATAAATGAAGAAAACTAAATGAGCGAGTAAAAGAGAGAATGAATAAGAAAACATGTGAATGAATGAATAAATAAGTGTATTACTAAATGAAGAAACGTAAATTAATTAATTAATAAATGATAATGTAAGTGATTTAGATTAAATGATTGAGTGAGTAAATGAAACAAACTATTTCACTTTGCCCCGCATGTACTTGACGAATTGCAGAATTCATTAAAAATACAAATAAGCTTAATATGAACTAAATTTTTACTGCATTGAATGCTAGGAGATCGCAATATCTCAAATGAATGTAACACGAACTGCATAATGTTATAGAAACAAAAATAATTTTTGACTTACAACAAAATATTACAATATGAGTATCCATTTTTTAAAAATTGCCTGTAATACCAAATGTTTTAATCTTCGGCGGTATTTTTTTCCTGACTGGAATAGAATTCATATGGTACTACCAAGTTAAAATAATACCAAATAGTTGGAGCTAAAAACAGAATAAATATTTCTCCTTTTCACTTTGCCCCATGTTCCCCTACGTAGTTAGTTAAAAATATACAATAAAGAGCATCTTTATTGATGTAATTATTTCCATTTTTAAACACATTTTTGTTTACCAAAATAAGTAAATTGTTGAAAAATCTTTCATTTACCAATGTGCATTTTCCGGTCGTATTCCCGTATGACGAGCAACTTAGCAGTCGTTTTTTGACTCTTTACTTTATCCCGCGTTTATCCTCTGAATTTGTAACCGATGATTTGCGTAATTTTTATGTTATGTAAATGAAAGTTGTATAAAAGACTTAATAGACTAAGAAAGCTATTTTTTATACCTGCAGTAGTTTATTTCTGCAAATGAATTTGTTTTTGTGATTTTTTTATCCGCGAAAAATGAAAAACCGAGCTCCGCAAAAACTGTATTTTAGTTTCATATATTTATAAATTTATTGCAACTTTTTAGCAAATAAAATCATTCCTTGTTGATTTAAAATCAATTCTTGAATAGACTTACAAATGAAATTGGGGAAAAAAACGTAAAAATGAGGAACATATTAACTTTACCATTTATGTAAGAAATGGCACATTTTTTAGAGAGACACGTTAATGTGCACAATTATCGTTTCAAAGTTGTTTTATTTTTATTTTCATGCTTCAAAATATACGATTCATACTGGAGTTAAGATCTTCGGTTCGACAACTGCTTTTATGTGTTCTTTATTTATATGTTGAGCCTGAAGTGACTTTACTTTTTTTCACATTCTTTACTTCAGTTCTTATTAACATGCTTTGAATTTTTGAATGTTTTAACTTAGAGAATGTAGCAGTGAGCAAAAGGACCATTACAATTTTAGAGAAATTGTTTACTTTTTACTAATAGAAACTTAAAGTAAGGAATTTCTTAGCATCATTACGTTTCGTTGAGCGCACTCTCAGATTAATTATTATCCTAAAATATAATTTGGAGGAATTCCTTTCTTTCGATGTTCTGTTTTGAGGGAGAAACGTAACAGTAGCACGATATCACTTTTTTTTTTCAATAATAACATGCTTATAACCTTGGTCGGGATTTTTATTGAGGCATTATTAATGAAGTAAAAAATAAAAGTGTATTCCAATCATTATATACGTTGCTCTTAAAGATTATAATTCAGTTATTTGGTGGAAGAACTGGGTATGTCATTAATTAACTAGACAAGTCAACTGAAGTACATAGCAGATAAAAACTTTCATACTTTAAATATTTATTCTATGAAATAACTTTTAGTCATTTTATAGAATAACGAGTTATCTTTTTAACAAATTGGTCATAGATAACTACAATACAGTCGAGTCTCGCTAACTCGAAGCGTCATAACTCGAGTATCCTTTATCTCAGAAATTTTCTTTGCATCACAAACTCTTCAGAAAGACGCAGGAATTCTCCATTACTCGAACTACCAGTATCTCGAAGGTTTTAGCTGGTTCCTTGAAACTTCGAAATATCGAGAGTTGACCCCAAAAAGTTAAGAATTCCTGCGGAAATTAATCCTTAAAAACAGGTTATAAAAATATTTGTTAACAACCCATTATGCACCTTCTGAATTATGCGTCTAAAAGAAATGCAATAGAGCCTACTCAGTGATATGTGATTGCAGAACAGTTATAAGCGGTTCAAAACTGACCAAGAGCAACTAAAACGGGTTAAAATATCTTTCGAGTGCCGTATTACTCCCGTTTTTCATACTTTAAGGTAAAGTTATCATTATTCTACATAGAATATACGTAATTCAATAGTAGAGTTTTAATAAATTTATATACTTTTTTTGAATTGTCCCGTTATTCAAGGAAATACCTAGTTTTTCTAAAAAGTACCTGATTTGACACTTTAACTGAAACATATACACTTTTTTCGGTAATTCATGAACTGTAAGTAAAAAGTTACAATTTTTGAATTAGATAAAAAAAAAGGAATTTCTAAAATTTATAAAAAATATACTGCGTTTTACTTAAAAAAAAAGACAACCATAAACACATTTATAGGATTCTAGATTTGATCAATTGTCTGATTAACTTTTTCATTGACTCATTTAAATAATCTTGAAAGCGATTAACATTTAAGCATTTATGTAAAAAAAAAAAAATGCTGTGCACTTTAAATCTATAATAAAAATGAATTAAACGATTTTTAATTTTGGGATATTTATGCTGCCGTGGGCAGGTTAAGGGCAGTAACAGAAAATTTTTCATGTTGTTTTGCATTTTTGTCATCCGTTGTACATTAGCTTTATTGTAGAAGCTTGATTATCTGGTTTCCTCTGGAAAAAAGGCGGAAAACTAAGGTCTAATTCTAACATTTCCCTATCGTTATATTGAATCCAACACACATTTCTTTAAATATCTCCAAAACTCATTTCTGTAGATACTGCCTTTTACCTACCCATGGCAGTATGATGCGTTAGATAATATACTTGATGCAATTTCCCATTTGACATTTTTGTGACTCATGCGTCTTTTCTCACTCACGTCTACTGATTAGTTTTGTCCAATCTATATATATAAAAATGGGTGTATGTTTGTGGGTATGTGTGTATGTTCCTTATACAAATCCAGTTTTCGTTGGATTTCTTCCAAATTTGGCACAAAGGTAAATTGTTGCTCAGGAATTCATATAGGCGGGTTTTTGAAATTTTGAAACGACCCAAAGAGGTCTAATTTCATATTTTGAGTCATAAAATTACTCTTTTCTGCAAGAACAAATTTTTGTATAGTTATAAATTTAGTCTAAATGAAAAGCCAGTAAAAAACTGCCCTGGATGAAGTTTTTTCAAAGATTAACTTTAATCGTTAAATTTGTGAACCTTGGTTCAAAGCAAATGAAAACGGTTATCAACATATAACCACCAGGAGCTATTTTAAATGCAATCAACACAAAATGTATCCTAAACGATTGGCGTCAATGCTATTTAGCGAGAGCGTTAAAGTATGTTTGACGAGAAAGCCGTAGATATCAGAAATGATGCTGTACATCGTTTCTTAAACTGCGACCTACGAAGCCCCAGGGGTCAATTTGTGCTAATTGATTTGAATGCTACCGTTAAATTATAATTTTTAAGTATTGTTTAACTATAAAATCCACAACAGTAAGGGTTGCGTGTAATTTTTGAATAGTGTTTTTCCCGTTAATAGCAGAGAAAATACGAACATGTGTAAGGTAGTTATATCGCATTCAATATTGAAGTACAATCTTCGAATGTTTCAGCATTAGACTACTTCTATTAAAACCACATCTATTTCATCCTTGCAACAGAAATTTAATTTAATGTTCTATAATCTTTATGAAACCAATTTGCAATATATAAATTGTCTTTATACTATTTCTTTATTTATGTCGAATCTTTAAGTAATTCGGTTCAACTACAACCGATAACTTAATTCGGTTTAATAGAAGTCGCTCCAGGTGGTCAAAGAACAGGGGTACCAATAAAGCAAATAAATTACAAAATAATCATAGTAATGCACAATAGCGCATTCGGAATTTATCTTTCAAAGGGAAGGGATATGGTCAAGGCTTTCCTTACATGCATCTATATATATATATATATATATATATATATATATATATATATATATATATATATACATATATACATATATATATATATATATATATATATATATATATATATATATATATATATATATATATATATATATATATATAAATGGATGTATGTTTGTGGGTGTGTGTGTGTGTCCTTATACCAATCCACAGTTTTAAACGGATTTCTTCCAAATTCGGCACAGAGGTAAATTATTGCTGAGGACTTCATATAGGCTGGTTTTTGGAATTTAAAAAACATCCAAAGAGGTTCAAGTTTATATTTTTAATCATAAAAGGCTGTTTTCGATGTAACGAATTTTCATATTTTTATGAGTTTGGTCTGAATGAAAAGCCTGTGAAAAATGCCCTAAATGGAGTCTCTTCAAAGATTAACTGTAATCGTTAAGTTCGTGAACCTTGGTTCAAAGCAAATGAAAATGTTCAGCAACATATAACCACCAGGAGATATTTTAAATGCAATCAACACAAAAAGTATACTTAACAGTGGCTGTAAAGTCGATCAGCGACAAGCGCAAAGCATGTTTGGCAAGAAAGCCGAACGGAAAAGAAATGCTGCTGTTAATTGTTTTTTTAATAGCATCCTGCAAAGCAGGAATGCATTGCGGTCTCCGACGGTTCTACTTGCTTTGGTATTTCCACAGCCGTAATGGTAGAGCGAAATTATGGATCAGTATTTTCCACATGAACAGCCTAGAAAATACGAAAATTAGTTCGGTATCAATAGTTCATTCATTATCTATGTACAAGTTTCAACAATTTAACGTTGGCTGGTCTTTAAAATCAATATGCATATGTTCTTTATACTATTCCATGATTTACGTCGGATCTTTACATAATTCGGTTCAAATAAGTTTAATCGCAGCAGGCTAACAAAGAACAAGGGTAAAAAATATTAATTTCTCAAATAAATTGCAAAATAATCATATTTGTGCGTAGTAGCGTATCTGGAATTTGTTTTTGAAGGGGGAGGGGGGATGGTCATAACGTTTCTTACATGCACATAAACTACCCTACTAGGATTGCCAATGTGTGCTAAAACTAAAGGTTGTGCACCTTTGTTATCCGCAAAACCACGCGGAAATATAATTCGGCGGAATTCATACAGTTTGGGAGGGTTGGAGTTTTAAGTTTGGAAAAAATGCAAATAATTAGTAATTTAAATTTAAACTGTATTTTAAACAGCAAAAAATTGCAAAAAGTTTTTTAGGTAAACAAATTTTTTCATTTGAAATTTTATATTACCTTAACGCTCGAGTAATTATACACCTGATGAAGCATCTTCGCCGACTAGCAATAATTTTAAATCTGTTAGCTGGTATGATGCAACATTTGACAGAGATTACTATTGAAAAAGCATGATGAAATATTGCTCCACAATATGAAGTTTTTTCTTCATTGTGAAATAAACTGAACAAAGCTACATTCGCAATTACAAAGCTCAGTTCGATAACTGCTATTGTAAACAATCGAAAAATATTGGAAGTTTGTAGCTACCTCTAAGCATTTCAACCGTCTTCGAAGAAGTGCTGTGAGATATGAATGGAAAATTATCATTGTAATAGCTTAAATTCTCTTTCACAGTATAGGGATAAGGTGGAACACTTTGTATCTCACGTGTAACCACAATGGACCTTTTAAACTTCAAGAGACTGTAATCTTCTGTGAGACTTTCGTTTTCTATCATGAATAACAATTAATAAGAGCAGCCGAATAAGTGCTGTAGATGCATTTGAGATGTAACTATTTTCGATATAGATAGCTTTATGTTACTTGCTCGGTTGGTTTCACTCACAAATGTAATTTTTCTTGCTACTGGGAGGGGGACTAAGAACAATGTTTAGGAGAAATGATTGAGTTAAATTTATGGATCAGAAAAAATTGAATCATTTAAGTTTTAAATTTTTAGACTACGTTTCAAAACGGAAAATACATTTAGTTTACTTTTAATTTGTGGATAAGGGGAACAAAATATGCAACAAGATTCTGTAAAATCTAAACTAAAGATTTGTCTATTAGGCAGTTGTAAGTACAAACAAGACGTTTCTTTTTAATTTCATGGACTGCAAATAATATTTTTAAAAATATCTAACACGGATATTGACCGAAAAGCGTACGCCTACTTCTTTCTCTATAACGCAGTCTAATTAACGATTTTTAAATAGTTCGTTCAATATGTTCACGTCCACTTACTTCTATTTTTATTGTTTTAAATATTCAAAATAATAACTGTAATGTAGTCAATGGACCCATTCCCACTTCTCACGACCACTGTCTCTCAATAAATTAAAATTTTGGTGTTCTCTAAGGAATACTCTGTCTAAAGCAACAAAACTTAAAACACGTGCTCTCTCTACCTGCATCAGTGTGAGATATCATGTATAACATTTACGGCAAGTATTAGGTTTTAAAAATTTGTACAAGAACTTAAATCTTGGCAAATTTAAAATCGTTACAAGACATTAATATTACTGTCTAACTATCATTTTTACCAACGAAAATAGAAATTTGACGCCAATATAAGAAAATAAAATGTAGCTGACGTGTGTCTTTTTAGGCAAATTACACTTATCCAATTTTACTCTAATGCATGGCACTAAATCACTACGGAAAGAGCGAGCATACACATTTCGTAAAGTTTTTTATAGTAAGCAAACTTTTTCTGCGAAATGTGCTTGCATGAAAACATACAAAATAACCTATCACTTGGTCGCTTCATTCGAAAAACATCGCCAAAAAATCCGTAAAATTGATTGTTATCGTCTTTTAACAACACAGACTGAATTCTTAATTTTGGACATTGAGAATGATTTTAAATTAATCTGAAAATATTGTAACTGTGTCCAAGAAGACTATTTTGTATATATTTGTGTCTGATAATAGTGATTGACTTTTTTCTTTTTTCAAGCTCACGACTCTTTCTAAGGAAAAACTTAATGATTTATTTCCGAATAAAATGCATGTGAAAAGAACTGCTGTATTTCTTGATGTGTTGGGGAAAACAAAACCTACAAAGGCAGCACAACGCTTTTCTTTCGAAGCATCACGTAAAAGATTTTCCTAAAAGATGTGCGAAAGACAATCATTTGTCTTTGCATTAAGACAATTTATGTACCGCCCGTCTGATTTAACCTCAGACAACGTACCAGTGGACACTATAGAGCTCAAACAATATTCCTCATACTTTTTTGCTTTAAGTTGATGTTACTTTTTCGGCAAATGCTTAATTTTTTGTGTTATTTAAAATATTTTGAAGATTTGAACCTAGAAAGCGGTGTGAATGTAATTTTTTACGTTCATTCAGATAGAATTCATTCATTTGACTATCCAAAAGATATGTTGCATTGAAAAGCACCCGGGCAACGCCGGGTAATAAGCTAGTCAAAAGTAAAACATAAATAGAGTTAAATCGAAAAACATTTGTTTTTGATTTTTCTCTTGGATTAATAATAACAAGCAAACGTGGTGCGCGATTTTTTTTTAAAATTCAGAATAGTTCATCCTTGAATAAAATCAAAACGACATACTAGCAAGGAAATTATTTTTTGTATGCATCTAGATTTACATTTTTTTTAAAGATTGTTATTCATTGATGCTATTAAAAGCCATACGTAGATAGGATTTATGTAAAAGAAGCAGTTGAGAACTTTGTACTATGAAATGAGTAAACATATGACAACGTGAACACACGTACATATAAAATTAATTAAAAATATTTCAGCAAAAAGTTATTTTGTTTAACTTTCTTAATTACTTTTATTAGCACATGTATACACGTTGTCATAATTTTAATCATGTGCAGGATTTGTACAGAAATTATATATATATATATATATATATATATATATATATAAAAACTGAGGTACCACTGAACTAAAACAACTTTCATGAGTCTCCGTAGAGTTTAATACACCATCAAAACATATTACATAATGTATTGAAATCAACCAAAGTATTCCTTGAAAGTTGTTAACTTTGTCTGCAAATGTTCCAACAACGATTTTGCAAGTAGTATCATTGGGAGTAAGGTAATTCATTCAAACGATAGTATTTTTTCGAGTTTTACGAATCAAGGAAAGTTTTGGTTGGTTGAATACTTATAAAGTTAACTACTACTCTTTGCAGAATAATTACTCATCCGTGAAGAATAATGAGAAACGGGATAAAATATTCATATTGCAATAGGAAAATGTACTTCATTCGAACGTGAAGATGACGGGTATGGAATTTTGAGCTGCGTCTTTTCGAGAGTTTTCTCTCTGAATTTTAAAGTTAACTTCAAATAAGGATTTGTTTTGCTTATTTTATGGCAATCAAAATTATGTATATAAACTTAGCGAAAAGATTAGTTTGCTCAAAAGTTTGATGCTGATCATTAAACGGACAAATTTTATTCGGAAATGTTTCTTTCCCAAATGAATATCAAACCAACTATCTTTTAGAAAACTGACTGACACACACAAACACAATGCGTACATACTGTTGCGAATGTGAACTAGATTTATGTATTTTCATGCGAAGAATTTTAAAGTATAAGCAAGAAAAAAGGCAGAATTCGTCGTAATATAATATTTATAATTTACGTCTTTAATAATTTGCGTTGACTTGTTTTTTTTTCAATGAAAAAAGGCGGAATTTGTCGTAATATAATATCGATAATCTACGTCTTTAATAATTTGCGTTGACTTGTTTTATTTTCAATCAGCTTTTGGTCATGTTATCGTTATCGAAATAGTTACTTTACTCCAATGGATAAAACCAGTTTTAGCAGACTTTGCAAGGGATGTCATGTAGATGTGGGGACCGGTGTCATTGCATTAAGTAACATTTGGTAGATTTACAAAATCACTTTCTATACTCATTAACATAAATTTTACACTGCACTTTAATTAAGCTAAATTCAAGTTGTGACGAACATAATGAGGATAATGTATTTTTAAACTCATCGCTTACAACATAAGGAAAATTTGGAGGTTTGATTATTACTCAAAATAACTATCATTTATTTCAATCACGATAAATTATCTTTCGTCACTATAGTCCTGGATCTGACAGCACTTCTGTAGGAAAGTTTGAGTAGGGAGAATGTTTGAATGTTTTTTCAAAAATGCTTAGTAGATGTCCTAGAAAGTATTTTGGACTCGGGTGGACATCCGCCACCTGGTCACTTCTCCTGCTATGACGTCATCAGAGATGACGGCATCTTGATCACATAAATGCTCATATTTATTTTAATGCTTGACCTTTTTGCGTGATTCTTGGACATTTTTACACTAATTTATATTAACTAGTTTACTTTTAAGTTACAGTGTTAAAGTTTTCCCGAAAAAGTATTTTAAAAACAATTTATTTTATTGTTTTTTTTTCATTCTTTAAAATTATTTTTTCAACTGTCAATCGTTGAATAACCGTATTAAATTATACTCAAAAACTATTTACGTAAAAAAATGTTTATTTGCCATTTTCACCAGGTGTGACTAATGTATCAGAATGTTTATTAGTCGCTCCACTTAGGCGCGCCGCTATAGGCGGCGCAGAAATAACATTTGAGCGCGTTGTTATTCTTCGAAGTAGTAAGTTGGCAGCCATTGAATTATATGATGTGTTATGAGTGCGACAGAGGGTGGTTTTTGAGATGATGAAACACTGTTAATCTGAATGATTTTTTTGTTCGAGATTTATCGAAATAAAATTGAGATATGGATATTATTAAATTGTCGAGAGTGTCATAAGACAGCATAAGAGACCTTATACCAGTTGAAAAGACTTGCATTATATGTAATAAAAGCGACAATAGAGTGTTAAGCACAGAAAATGGTCGTGAAAAATTAGGGACACTGCAATATTGCGAAATGACGTAGTTACTAAGCGTTTGAAAGCGTTAAGTGCGGAAGAGTTGTTGTACTACCATATGAATAATGCATGCTATAAGAAATACTGTCATAAGAAACCTCTTTTACATCTTCAAAATGAGAAAGAAAAATCAAAAGATGAAGATGAAGGCATTACTGCTCAGTTGAATGTGCAGAAAAGTTTAAGGAAATCCAGAAGGAAGCGTGCACGTTATCACAGTCCTCAAGCAGGAGGTATTCCTCATCGATTACAATTGTGTTATCTTCTCTAATCATGTATCACATAATCGCATTTGCGAGAAGTACAGAATAAGTGAGTATCCGAGAGCTAAGGAGTTTTTAAAAGGCTCATTATACTTACAAGATGATGTTTTCACTCGCACTTGTGATTTGGAGAATGTATCAAGTGTTTTCGGCGCCGATCTTTTGTGCCATGACAATTGTATTTCTGGATATTTATTGAAGTACAAACGAAAACTTGAAGCAAATGACAAGAGTACGCCTCCAGTTTCAGAAAAGGTGGCAGCCTTTTCGATTATAGCTCATGACATCGAATCTGGACTCATGAAGGCTATGGATACACACTCAGTTACATTCGAGACAAATTTAATATACAAAATGAGAGCATCAAAATCAGCAACAAGGAGCTTAAACTAATGCTGTGTGATCACTTTCAAAATGACTTTACTTTCGCCAAACCTAAAAAGGCAAAAAAAAAAACACGATTATGTTTTTTTCTGCGAATCTTCAAACAGAAGAAGTAGCAGATGTCCTTAGAAGCTGCAATCCTGTAACAGAGCAAACTCAGAACATAGATGCAAAGGTTGTCTCAATGTTTAAATATATATTACACAAAGGTAATCCGCTTGATATGCATATTTTTCCTAATCCATTGCACAATCTGCTGACAAAAGCACTGGTTTCCCAAGATACAAAGGAAAAAAATATTTAAGACCGGCGAAGAGATGTATTGTACATTGCGGAAAACATGATACGAGGACAAAACAGTAAGAATATCAAGCACCATCCATAAAGCCATGTTGCCACCGTTTCATTGCACTAAAGCGCAAAGTATAGGTGCTACAAGGAAAGTTCCAAAAAAGATATCGAACAAGTCATCTCACCGAATGATACAATTAGCTCAGGCTCGTTCGAATGACATGCAAGAGATCTTTCGTTATGAGTTATTTGAAAACTGTTCATTGTTCAATGACCAAGGGCTAATGGTAAAACCACAAAAAAGTGCATTGTTAAAAGAGCTGAAAACATCTTATGGTAGCACCAGTGATGATACCTGGTTCAAGTCTGACGATTAAACCTGTTTTATAGTCGACGTCATGAACTCTGCACGAAAGGTTATGACAAATGAAAATAAAACATTTGGTGGAGCTGTTTCAGCTTTTTCGTCATACATCGGGAGCAACACCAAGAACTGTGGAAGAGTAAACTACATTTTTGACAGTTATCGCAAATTTTCTCCTAAAATGTCTGAAAGGGTGCAAAGACAACATAGTAGCATCGTTATAGATGTGGTCAAAATCTCAGAAGATATTCCATTGCCTGTCCAACTCAGCAGCTTTTGGGGATCTTCAAGAAACAAACTGATGTTGCAAAAGTTCATTGCTGATACGGTGACAGCTTCTTTACTCAAACACCACATAATACCAAACACACTTTTAGTGCCTTTCATGGTGTGTGTGAGGATGATGTAATATTTAACTGCATATCTGTGCAAAGTGGAAAACAGATAAATCACCCAGTATTAAATTGTCTGACAGTAGAGGAAGCTGACTTCAGAATGTTGATTCATTCATAACTTGCATCCCTGTGTGGGTTCACTAAAGTCGTTCTTGTTAGCGTTGACACTGATATAATGGTGTTAGCTTTGTTTCACTATCTTACTCTTCAACGATTTGGTGTTCAGGAACTTTGGGTGCGTACTGGAGTTGGTGATTCTACACGATTCTTATTTGTTAATGATATTCACCGAAAAATAGGTGAAAAATGTTCGCTGTTTCCTGCCATCCACGCACTATCTGGATCAGATTATACAAGTAAATTTGGTACCAAACAATCTGCTCTTCATTGTGCATCTGTAGAGTTTCTGGAGAATTTTGGCGTATCATCTGACTGGATTTGTATAGAGCAATCCTTAAATCTGCAGAAGAATACTTAGTGCAAGTACTGCGAAAAGGGTCATTCTGTAAATCTTTAGAGGAGCTTAGGTTATGGGGCTGTATCATCATGCGAAAAATATTGACACTGATAACTTGCCGCCTACTAGCAAAAGTGTTAAGGGCCACTTATTAAGATCATATTTTTACACATACTTACAACGACATTGTATTGACGATGTTGCTGTTGAATTAGAACCTTGTGAATTTGGTTTTGCAGTGGTAGATGATGATTTGATGCCAGAAAAGAACTAACAGAGATTTCCAACTGATTTTATTGGAGCATGTAAGGGCTTGAAATGTGCCAAATCTTCCTGTACTTGTAGAGCAAATGAAGTAATCTGTTGCTCTTTCTGTAAGTGTAATAGTATGGGTTTGCAACAAACTTGTAACAACCCTTTTTAAATATAATTTTATTAAGTGCAACAAAAAAAAATAAATAAATAAATTAAAAAAAAGTTATTAAATTATAGCAGAAGTAAAAATGCTTTGCTATTCGCCTTAAAAACACTAATTGTAGCTTACTGGCCAAATTTTTATTTTTGTTGGTTAAGTATTAACATAAATTTGGGCTTATATGGGGACGAAAGCGCGCGCCCGCCACCTTTCATGACGTCATAGTTAAAAAATGTATGAAATGGCAGATGTCCACATAAGCTCTAAATACTTTTTAGGACACGTACTAAACATTTCTGAAGAAAAATTCTCCGTACTCAATCATCCTATCGAAGTATTAAGCATTTATGAGAGCGAGCGGCCGCCATCTTTGATGACGTCATAGCAGGAGAAGTGACCAGGAGGTGGATGTCCACCCGAGTCCAAAATACTTTCTAGGACACCTACTAAACATTTTTGAAAAGAAACTCTCCCTACTCGAACTTTCCTACAGAAGTGCTGTCAGATCCTGGACTACTACAGTAAATATATCAGTTCAGGATATGTTTCCTCACTGTAGCTGGAATTAATATTATTATGAGCAAAAAAAAAAAAAAAACACTACAACATTGTTGATCTAATAAGCAAGTTTTTACCTGCATTTAATTATTCTCATTCAATTTTCAACTACAAATACTTTTAAAAAAATGATTCGCAATGGTGCGTCTGCCGAAGTACACATAAAAGAAAAAATAAATAAATAAAACTGTCACCATTTTGAATGGAAAACCGGATAATCAGTTTTAATACTTTACATCTTGATTTAAAAAACGGTAATGTAAGTTTCTGTGAGTCGAAGAATAAGGGCAGCTGCTATAATCTGGAATTTTGCCAAAGCGTTCCAAATTATTCCTTTAGTCTGCTTAAGGATTCTAGGTGTTAATGGGGTAACAAGTTAGGAGCTTTGTCCCAAAAGAATAAAGAGCACTTTTACCACTTAGTTTAAGTGGTTCGAATTTAGGGTTCTTCCTGGATTCTTATACCATTACTACTTGAGTGTGAATAAACAGGAATATCTGCACGAAAACCTTCAACGTCAGAATGGGCATCGATTCATCTAAAATTCTCTTTTGCAGAAACTTTAACTATATTAATTAGTCTTATCTTTTCTGCCAATAAATTGATGATGAACATGTTAAACAATTCATACGGATATAATAAATCAAGGTTTTTTTTTTTTTTTTTTTTGTCAAATCTTTGAATTTGGTGTCAAACGTAAACTCAAAGACATCAGACGCATTTATCTGCGCTATATCTTTTTTTTTTTTTTTGCAGAAGTTATCCTTTGGAATAACATTAATTATTTTAATGTTAAGGATGAATCTTGTCTTGCATGTTTTTTCTATGATAGTCTTACTTTGTTTTGTAATTCCATTTAGGTTTTTAGCACGTGGCGATTTTTGTTCAACGTTTGTTTAAATAAAAAGTCTATTGTCATAATCTTTAAATATTTTTCAACTTTCACCTTTTAATGAACTCTAAATGTTGCTTTCAACTCCTACTTTGAATTTAAGTTCACTTAGTCCATTCGAAGGTCTTTGAGTTGGGTACCATTTAAAAACAAAGTTACAAAATTTAACTAGATAAGTACATTTACATTTTCGCAAAAGTACCTTTAGCATTGAAAGATATGGACATTCTAGTCACCATTTTCAGAACCTTTCATTTCTCGCTAAATTTGGCGACTTTTCCTAAAATTTCATCCGACCTTAACAGTTTATATTTCAATAACGATGAACGTAGAAAAATAGTTTCTGCGTCAAAAAAACATTCTCAGTCACTCTTTCAAAGAATAAATACTTAAAATTTTTATGCATGCACTATCATGTGGCAGCCCTGGTTAGAAATTACTTGTAAAAATGCCAATACCAGTTGTTTGCCCTCCTTTTTATTACATAGTAGTGGTACCCGCAAGGCTTTGCCAGTAGTAGAAAAATTAAAAGGTCATTCGGTTCGCCTGAATATTTAAAAATAATTGATGACGAATTTTTCGCCAATTCGCTATGTTCATTTGCTAAACAATGTTACAGTTCCACGTTATGATAATTTGGTAATTTACTCGTTCACGTTATGATAATTTTCTCGGTAAAATGTTCTTAAAATTGAAATTGAAAAAAAAAAAAAAAAAAAAAAAAAAAGCAAAATCGAATTTTCGAAAAATCGCTTCGCGGTGCACACTCTCATGCTACAAACTAATTTTGGGCCAACTTTCATGAAAATCGGCCGAACGGTCTAGGCGCCATGCGTATCACAGAGATTCGGACATCCAGACAGAGAGATTTTCAGCTTTATTATTAGTAAAGATTAAGTCTTTTTAAGGATTAAAAAACATGTTTTAAATCGTACTTATATTACTTCTATTCCCCTTTTTATCATTTTTTGCACAACAATTTCAACTACTTTGCACGCTCTAACTATATCCTCTACGCAAATTTTCCTTAAGTTACTTTGTGTCTTACTACATTTCTTATATTATGACAGAAAGCGAATATAATTAAACCTTTTAATTTCCCTAGGCTTATGAATACATTAAATATCCAACCATCTTTTTAAGGATAAATCTTTAAATAACATATTTTGAAATTAAAGAAAAGCCACATATTACTTATTCATGAAGAATTTATTTTTCATTTATCTCTTGTTGAAGGCATCTTAGACAATTGATTCGAATTCTGCTCCGTTATTGAGAAATATAACAAAGCTTAGCAATTATCTTTATTGTTTGTTTTTCATTTGTTATTTTTACTTTATTAACGATAAATATTCTCTTTGAGTCTTATCTTTCAGTCTTTGAAAAAGTCATTATTTTAAAAAGCTTAAATTTAATTTACTGCTATTATTAAATAATTGCTGAGATCAACGGAAAAGGGGATGGGAACAGAATTGAAGAAATGATTAAGCCGTGAATAAATTGAAGTAATCAGCGAAATAAATGACAGAAAATAATCAAATTTTAAACAAGCAACTTTAAATTGAACGTTGCAACAGTTTAAATATACATTTATGTTTACCGAGAATCATTAAATGCAATTTTAGGATAATGTAAACAATACAAAATAACAGTTTTGTGATTGAAATTTAGAATGAAGGGTTAATAAATTATTTAGCTTTTCAAACTTTAACTGTATATCTACAAAACATATTACAGACAAGTACATAACAAACGCATACAAACAAGCATATAATAGTACAATATATTTTAATTAAGTTTCAATTTTAGACTGTATTCAATAATTTAATTAAATGATTGTATTTTTTATTCCACAGCATTTTTTTCTTTTATGGTTGAAAACCGTATGTGCTTTATTTTTTTCGGATTAGCGATTTATTCTCTTAATTTAAAATAACACGTGTTTTATAAAATAATAATAAATACAGATTTTGTCACGGATACTAGCTTGTTTTACTGTAAAACGTAGTTTAGTTTAAAAAAAGTTTTTTTTTTTTTTAATTTTACTAATGCTTTTTTCTCTTCCTCAAAATGAAACACTTAATAATACGAAAATACGCCTGCAATATTAGAATTTTTTTTTTCAGTGTTTTACTAATGAACGAAGCTACAGTACATCGATCTATGCAATACAGCTATGCTTTTTTTTTCTCTTAGTAGCATTTCTTTTGCAGAACAGATTCGAGAAACGGGCACACTTTCCAATGGTTTAACTGCCGATTTCACTGTAAATTCCTAACTAGACTGCTTGAAAAAATGTCTTGAAATATTTAATCCGTTTACATGATATAAGCTTTTAAAAGGTATAGAAGTATCTTGAAGTAGCAGAAAAACCTTCTTTAACAGTTGTATAGTTAAAAAAAATCCTCTGCTTAAAGAAAATATCAAACCAAAAGTGTTGTATATACGTATAAAATATTTACTTTGTTTGCGATCAAGTATGAAGATTAAGTGTAAAATTTTACAGACTTTAAACAAAAACAAATGAAACTCTTAATATGTTTTATGCGCAAAGTGAAACTAGTTTTTGGGTTTGACTTGAAACAGAAGCACTATGTTAAAGAAATAACTGAGGCGTAAAAGGATTCATAACTTTCTTAAAGTGGTGTAGTTAGTAAGTTATAAAATTATATTATCTTAGAACTTACCAAACGTCGACACCTTGCTCCTATTCCTGTAAAACAGAGAAATACTACATTAGTTTTTCTGTTTGAGTCAACCACATTTTTGTAATAAAATGAAATAATAATTGTAAATTTTCAACAAAAATGATATAAAGGACTACTAGGAGCATTGAACGCCAGTTTGTTGTTGTGGGGTTTTTCTCTAAATGCCGTAAAAGACAAAATTATATATTATCAAAACGTTTCTAAAGTCATTGAACTTTAACAAAACATTTATGTACAAATCAATAAATCATTCGAGTTTTTACTGTCAGACTGTTACCTCTTGAAATCAACAAAACTATTTTTCGGGTGCAGTTCGCAGTCTCCTAAAAAATTTTTTATGCCAAATGACTTGACATACAAACGTAGCCATTATTTTCTCTACGAGAATAGGAAAGGATAAATAACAGGAAAGGAAGAAATTATGTAGGAATAAAAATTAATAAGGAATAATGACAAAATCATACAAGTGACAAAACTGAAAGATTATTTAGCAAGAGACATTTTGAGCCAAGAAATTAAAAAAAAAAAACTGATGTTGACTTCAAAAGAATTTAAAAATGTGCTAATAAAAATGAAACAATTGATGTCACAAAGAGCAGTGAACTTATATATCGATGCAATATTCAGTCAATGCATTAAAACTGCATATTTAATATTGAAATCTTAGTCATTTGGTTGTAAAAAATACCTAAGCAGTATTATCAATTGCAGAGAAAACATCCGTCATTTGTTAGTTAAAAAGTTATTCCTTCTTAAAATTATTACAGTTGCACTTAAAAATTTATAGCAGGAGTATTTGTAAATTCTACTTATTAGAAACATAAAATGTAAACTTCAGTATTAAATAACCTCATAAATATACTTTTAATTTCACTACGAAAAAAGTGTTCTATCCTGATATAATACTTTAATTCAAAACAAGGACAAATGATCATTTCAGTAAAACACAATACGATAAAACATCCTTCATTAAAGGATATTAATACACAACCATTACATTTATTATGATTGCTTTATTAATTAAATGAAGCACCCATTTCACTATTTAGTACAGTAAATTAATCAGTCATATGTAGCAGTAAATTAGAGCTCAGTTCCAATTTCATTATGAATAACAAATTATTCACTAATTTTTCTTTTCCGATTACTGAAGAAGGCTATTATTAGGATGAATTTGAAGTTTAGTAAGCAGATACTGACTCGTATTTGCATGTGCTGTGCTTAAAATCCATTGTTAGTGATAGTTTTCATTGCTCTGCATCTTTTACGCTGTGTTTTGTCTTTATAGCAACCGATGTTATGTCATTAATAATGAACAGATTTTCGTGCACGCGTACCCAAATATAATGACACTAATTTTAACTCATTAATTTCTTTTTTTTTTTGCGCACATACAAAATTTCTTTAGCTTGAAATGCGGAACATTATTATTATGTAGTGCTGGTCACCTTGTCTAGTGATCAGAGAAGTCTTATTGGGAAGGGGATGTTTTAGGTTCAAATCCTAACTCAGGCATGGATAAACTATTTATCTCCAGTTCTTGAACTTCCTTTGTGTGAATGTGTTGTGGTGTTGTAAATAGATTCCTGCCCATAAACGGATCCTTATGGCATGTGAATGGTGCGGAATTCGGACTTGACACCTATTTACGAGACAGTTGGAAAATTCAAGCATCGGACCCAAAATTTTAGCTTAGCTGACGCAATATAAACACAACGTCATCTAGTGACACAATTCCTCATCTAGGAGCAACAGTTCTCTTTGTCGTAAACCAAGGAGTTACTTTAGTTAAAATTAACATTAAATTTTCTCATTTAACTCTTATATGATCATCTACCAGCTTTAGTCACATTACTAGCAGGGGAATCTAAGGGAGCCTACAAAACGCTTATGTAAAAGCGATTGCCTAGAACAACAAGTTCGCCGTGTTGAAAATAATTTCAAGGGAAATACGTATACGTCAGATTTTTTCCTGTAGTCGAGATCTGTGTGATAAACTAAGCATTGCACAAAAGCAACGTGCGCACGATATTATGATCAGTAGCACTTGACACTAGGTGACATAATGTAGCTTACAATATACTACAAAGCATGCACAATAATGGCATGTCTAAGACCTTTAATTTTTGAACTGTTAGCCCAACCTGGATCAATCCCAAATCTTGTGCCGCCTTTGTTCTGTAATCTATTGCTCTTGTTTTATTTTCGGCAGTGGGTAGGAATAGTAGCGTAGTATTGTGTAGGTAGTAACGTGAAGTTGAATTTTTGTTTACTATTCTGCCATTCTTGTGCATTCTTATCATAGGACAAAAGTGAAAAAAACTTCCGACTTCTCCAGCTGTGGTAAAGTAAACAAAAAGTGTAATCATAACAAATTACAAACCTGTTTCAATCAAAAAATATTAAATTTGAAGCACCAATAAAGTATTTGAGGATTTTGCTTCAAGCTGGCAGGGTAAACGCATAGAAATAAGAAACGTGGTTGCAGTTTCCTTAAAGGTTATTTTGAGCTGAAATTGGAAAATGCCTTGTGCAGTCGAAAGATAGATTTTTAAATAAAATGTAGACATTTCAATTTTTAAGAAAAGTAAAATGATTTGTATTTTGTAATTTAAACAAAGTTAATAATATATACTGTGGATTAAAATCAAACCATAAAACTAATTTTCAATGTAAGAATAAATTAAAAAATAAATAAACATTGGTCAGTATTACACAGGTAAATAAGGCAAATGTAGGTTGGTGTAAATATACATTTCAAAACATGTTACGATGTAGACATTGTTATGTTATGCGTACATAAACAATTTCTGCCTACATGTGTCATCTTTAGAAGAGTTTTCTGTAGTATGATTTACTTTGTCCTCAAAACAAACAGCATAATTAAAAACAATTTAAGATATTAACTATAATTATAAAATCTCATTTTCTACCATTTTGAAACGTGATCCAGTGCAACGTCGTTCTTTTGCAGCAGAAACGTAGCTCACATAAATGCGAATTCCAAAACTCAATTTATAATTTAGAACATAATTCTCACATTTAATGACTTCTGACTTCAAGAAACAGTCCTTATTTCGCAAATGTCCAGCAAGCCAAGAAATATGAAACTTCAAAATTTGAAGATCGTGGCGTGGCAGAAGATTCGGAGAGAGTGAGTAATTAAAATAATTACCATTCTTCAACAGCTCTCAGAAATTGTGTTGGTGATTTCCAGCGATGAAAATGCATCGCGAAGTTCGAAATAGTTTTAACGGATTTAAATAATTAAGTTACTCCACGTTTTCAGTTGGTGAAGTAATTTTCCATCCTACCTTCTTATTCTTAATTACAATATAAGAGTTTTCCAGAAATTTATGCATAATATGCACTAAAGCAATGTCATACATTTTAATGAGCTATTTTTTATTCCAGATATTACACTGGGGCGGTAATGAGAATTAAGTAATGTGCCGGGACCGTAACTGAAGGCGTTGCAAGAACATAGTTCATTAATTATTGAAATTTATGCCGTTGTTGTTATAGCAGTTATATCGTTTCGCACTGTAAAATAAGCCCGCTGGAAACAGAAGCTTGATAAAAATTTGTGAGAAGAAGATACCGCTGCGAGATTTATTTTTCGTAAACAAGCACGCTTCCATACCCTGCTGACGTTTTGGATTTGGCAAGGAGAAACTGCGGGTTCATTTTTATTGCACTTTTGCTATGAAAGGAGCGTTTTAAATGTGGTTTTGCATTTACATATTGTTTAAACGGGGTTTATCATGCCGAGGATGTACAAAATGAATTTTTCATGAAAATACTTGCGTGTAGTGTACTTAATTGCTTGTGTTTTCCATGATACATGATATGTTTTATTCATAACGAAAGCCAAAAATAGTTTGCACTACAAGTGTTATAGCTCCATTGAAGACTCAATGGAAATTAATTTTGTTTAGTTGTTTTTATAAGGGTAAAAAAACATAGTTTTATGTGTTTATTTTACTAAATTTTACGACAAATTTTAATTACAAAACCTGATTTTTTAATGCAAGTTTTTTTTTCTTTGTAAGGAAAGATTTATGTTTGAACTTTTTTTTTGAAATATTCTAAAATAAAATAGCAAACAACCTCTATGAAAGTTCTTGAAATGAAGTAAAGTAAAATAGTTTTACGACTTATGTAAATTGTATTTTCTGTTTAAAGTGACCTTTCAGCCTAAGACTTTTTTAAATATCTGACTTTTACCCTACTTTATTTTTAAATACCAAAACAAAAACTACTGCAGAAAGTTAAATCATCCAGAGAGCATAATAACTAACATCCTTTTATACATTTTAAGTTTGCTATAAAAAAAAAAACCCTCTCTGTTCTTTAATCACAGAACATCTGAGCAAACGTTTCAAACAACATCTTAAACAAATTACTAACAAGATAATAACAAACGAGCTGATGTGTGCATCACATGAATTCCTTTTACTCCAATTTAATGTCATTTTCTCATTATTGGCAGTTTTAATGTGATTCAATAGTTTACTCTCTAAATACAACCAACAGTGGCCAAATTGAAATCAAATTGTTTAAAAAAATCGCCAAATTTGTCGCCAAGTTGGCGACAAAACTTGGCCAAGTGTCTGCCAAGTTATCGCCAAGTATCCGCCAAATTATAACACCACTTGAGTTTACATCGAAATGAACAATGATTTCCCATCAAAAAAGGGCAAAAGATCCCCTTTGGAGCATCCGAATGCAACCAAAAAGAGAGGTGTACAACTAGACCCCACTAGGAGTCTAAGTACCAAATTTCAATTTTCTAGGACATTCCGTTCTTGAGTTATGCGAGATACATAAACACATACGTACGTACATACAGACGTCACGAGAAAACTCGTTGTAATTAACTCGGGGATCGTCAAAATGGATATTTCAGGTGTCTGTACGTTCCTAGGCATATATCCACGTGGAGTCGGGTTGGAAAATAAACTCAACATTCATTCGTACGGGGGTGAGCAAAATGGAAATTAAGGCCGATTTTTGACTGAAATTTTTTTCGCGAATACAATACTTCCTTTTTTGTAAAAGGAAGTAAAAACAACATAACAACAAAACGGTAAAGTCTACGTTACACTTTGCTTACTTTTTTGCTGTAAGCATGTAAAAGGAACTTAGTTAATGAGTATATCAAAGTCAAAAACCAAAGTTTAAAACTCAATCTCCAAATGCCCTTATTACAAGTTTTGCTATGTATCACTTACTTTTGAAAGTTTCATAATACTTTACTTTAACTCTTCTGTAGTTAATGCAATAGAACTAGGCATGAGGGAAAGAGTTGAATTCTGTGCAAATACTTCAAAAAAAAAAAAAAAAAGGTAACACGGCTTACTTAACAAAAACAAAGTTACTTAAGAAAGAATTACATTTTCACTTCGAAACTGGCAATTTTCTCAGACCATTCTGTAACGACTGTTTCGTTTTATATATCTTCCCTGTCAAACAATTCCGTTTTTTACTTCAGTTTATCGCAGAATAGAACCACAAAATTTAACCAGAAACAACATTTTGCATATTTTCAATCTGATTCAGGAATTGCATTCTGTAGCAGATTGAATGTTTACTTCATTATTATGGAGATATTCAGGAAGCGAAGTGAAGTCATAGAAAACCCATGTCGCTGATTCTAACAGTCGCTAACCCTTGTTTGCCTCCCTACGAAAGTCAATTTTTCATCGTTCAGTTAATGGAATAAAATGGAATTCTGTGTCTGATAGAACAAAAAGTAATTCGACAAGGAAAACAGATTTTTTTTCCGCCAGTTTGTCTTTTAAATGTATCGCTTCATTTTCGTGTTTTGGTTGAAGTAAATACATTTCCGGTTTTCCGAATAAATATGGAAAAGAATAAATACTAA
Source organism: Uloborus diversus (assembly GCF_026930045.1). Classification (NCBI taxonomy): domain Eukaryota; kingdom Metazoa; phylum Arthropoda; class Arachnida; order Araneae; family Uloboridae; genus Uloborus; species Uloborus diversus. The sequence continues at coordinate 161,101,717 of NC_072732.1, read as the reverse complement.
CGTGTGCAATGCAGTTCAAGAGAAAAAAGACAGAGAGAAGTTTTTTGGAGCGTTAAAATAAGAAGAGTTTGAGAGTTTTTTTGACAGAAAATCATTTTTGAAGAGAAAATTAATGTATTTGTTGTGGCATATAATTTTTAGATTTTACTTTCTGTGAAAGATTATAAAAAATGTACAAAAAGTCACAATATTCTTGGTTAAAAAGAGGAGACAGGATAATGCCATTACTCTTAAGTGAAGTAACTTAAATAACGTTTTTTTTTTTTATTTATTTAATTTTTTTAAAAATTTAAGTTACAGTTTTGATGATCTTCCGATAATATTAAGAAAACTTATCTTTACTAATAATGAATCTGAAAGTCTCCCTGTCTGGATGTATGGATCTCTGTGACGCGAATAGCGACTAGACCATACGGTCGATTTTCATGAAATTTGGCGCAAAGTTAGTTTGTAGCATAGGAGTGTACACCTCGAAGCGATTTTTTGAAAATTCTATTTCGTTCTTTTTCTATTCCAATTTTAAGAATATTTTACCCAGCAAATTATTATAACGTGGAAGAGTAGATTACGAAATTATCATAACATGGACCATAACATGGGTGAGCAAATGAACATCGGCAATTAACGAGAAAATCATCATCCATTATTTGTAAATATACAAGCGACAAATGACTTTTTAATTTTCTACTACGGGCAAAGCCGTGCGGTTAATACTAGTAATCAATAAAAGTAACTAAAGGAGTAAAGCAAATTGTCATCAATATATATACAAAATTATCAAAGAGTAAAGCCCGTTATGTGGATTCGGCATGGGGGAGAAAACGGTAAATCCACAACTTTTGTAGTGCGTAAAAAATAAGGGAATTCCAAAACAGGAAAATAATTCAGCTACTTGTTATTGCTTGAGTCTTATTAATGAAAATATTTAGTGACCGCAATTAGCGATCTCTCTTTATTCAAAAAGCGGTTTTTTTTGTTGCTATTTTCAGTTTATATATCCGTTAATTAACGAACCACATATCGAGAGACGGAGGTGCCTCTCCAGGGAATTAACCTAATCCGTTGGTACCGGGGTCTGTCTAGTATTCCTCGCCGTTCGTGTCCAGTAAAGTTGCATAGACACATTTTTATTCGTCTATTTTGATGATGAATATAGTAATCTTTTTGCCAATGGAATCATGTGATTAGACAACGAGAATTTTTATTGGATCGGGAAGAGGGGCGGGGAGGGGGGGGAGACGTACAGGAATATGTCGTAGCTATTTCCGCCAAAGTTCAATTTTTTTGGCAAATTTATTGAGTTGCAAACTGTATAATATAGCTGCACTCAAAATCAGAACTAATCCTCAATTATCATGTCACGCAGATAAAACACTTTAAAAATGCGTTGAAACTGAATTTAAGTAGTTGAGAAATCGATGTTACACACAAAGAGCAAAGATTTATCGGAATATCTTTATGGTGATTCAGTTTAAAGTCTTCACATATACTTCTGCCATTGATAAGCATGAAAATCACACAAACATGTAATGCAGGTGTGATATGTTGTCTCGTTGTGAAAGGGTAGTTACGATTTTTTTCTGTCCGTGTTCAATTTAAAATGTTGGGTAAACAAAATAGTAGGTAGTGTGTATTTGAAGAATAAGTACTTCTGCTTTAATAAACTTTACTTACAAAATGATACAACATCTATGACTGAACAGGAGGATCGGAAATGAAAACAATAATTGTATTACATGAAATACATCGCCAACTCAGTCATTCCAGCCAAAGATTGCAGTTTCGTGCTTATTAGCACTCATCAGCCCCACATAGAAAGTGACTGAGCTATAGGTGGAAAACGGTTGTATTTCATGTATTTCTGCCTTAGCCACGGTTATGAGGCGGTAACTTACTGAAAATAATTGTATTGTTTTCAAAAGAGTATTTTGCATCAAATATATTTCTTAAAACAAATATTTAGTAAAAGAAGTATGAAATACCGAAAGGAAATCTCAATCCTTTTCTTATTATTTACTTCGCAAGATCTCAAATGTGAGTTACCCAGTAAAGGAGGATGTTTTCTTTCAAATTATAAAGGCTTACATTGTTTTTTTTTTTCTCTTTTTAAAGCTATTGGAACAATAAGCAGTAATTCAAATGTTTTCCTTAAACTGCGGATAACAAGATACAAACTAGGTAAGAAACAATAAAATATTTCAAAAGGTAATAGTTATGTCCTGGTGCCGAGTTTCACCAAAAGTAAGAATGATTAAAAGCTGTCATTAAGTAGAACTTGTGAGATGCCATAAATTGTGTTATTTAAAGATTGCAAAAACAAAAGCTAATTTTAACGTACGACTTAAATAACACATTATATACATTTTTTATTTTTTATATAAACGAAGTGCTCATTAAGACAATTGAAATCGGAATCGTTATAAAAGATCTGTATTCAAATAAAACTGCTCAAATATCGTTTTAATTAAAATTTTATACACTAAGCTATATGTCTTCTGCTTTAATTACAATCTCTCTATAATAGGATACACTTAAACGCGTTTCATACTTTATATTTAATTCCAGTAATTAAGATATCAATGAATTTTAATACCGCTTATCAGGAAATAAAATAAAATCCAAAAGTTCGTTAAAAGGCGGTATCGTAACAAAGATGTCAAATAAATACATGTCAGAAGAACATAAAGCTTTGAAAATTACACGCTTTCGGAAAGACAAATTAAAAACTGCTGTATCCACCTTTTCCATGTTCCGCAGATCTTTGACGTTACACAGTTTAAATTTATTCCACGTAGTGTGGCAACAACGGTGTAAGTTTGCTTGATAAAAGAGAGAAATTTCTACTACGTAAGATAAAGTTGCGTCTTTGCATCAGCAGAAAATGAAATGAAGTGAAAAAAAGTTACTGCAGAGAACAGCAATTCTCGCGTTCGAATCATTGATTCTTGTCGGATAAAATGTGAATTTCCTCGCGGGAAATCGTAATTAGCTTCAAAACGAAATCAAGAAACAAAAGGGGAAATAAAACGGAAGGAAACATTTAAGTTTTCCGGCAGCACCACTAGAGGGCGCTAGACATAAGCTTCTTTAATTCAATTATGTACAATGTCAGTAATGGACCCCGGACTTACATCTGGTTCTCTTTAATTTGCTTTAATTACTCGTAGTAGCGTAAAATTTCCTTCACACTTAGTTGAATTATTCAATTAGTTCAATAAAGCGATACACATAAACAGTGAGATGTTGGGATCGAGACATAAAAATCTTAACGCCATTTTCTTTTGTTTCCAAATAACTAATTGGCCCGTTTTTGGAACGAATGGGCGCTAGTTATGAGTTAGAATTTATTTTAAATGTTATGCTTTGAACCAAGACAACATTTTACGGTTATTTTTCATTGTTGTGCTAGTATATTTAATGTTTCGAGCAACGCGAACATAATGTTAAAATGAAATGACCTTAAAAGAAGGATTTTAAAGGTGAATCATAGTGAAAGAAATTGCCTTGAAAAAATATATTTAATTAATTGTAAACAGAAAGTTAAATACGTAAACTACCAAATTATCTACGTAATGTGTTTTATAACTTAGATACATTACGACATGTATAAAAAGTGCATCAAGAAAATTTTCATATTTTGTTTAAATAACTGTCGAACGTTACTCTGATCTAACCCAGAAAAAAGAAGAAAAATCTGAAAGAAGTAGGTATTTAAGCTTGGTTTTTTATTGGTTTTATCATTAAGTTTGTTATTATGCTTTATACTGCGTACTAAAGGACTGTTAAAAAACTTTATCTGAATTTGCTGGTGTGTCCAATTTTAGTAGTTTCGAATAACACTGAGGATTAGTTAATCGGCTGACTTTGATACGTGTCTTGCTTATGATTAAGATTTAGCTCTGAAAAATATATCAGTTATAGTCCATCACGCCACGCTTTACGCTACAGAATGAGTAACCGAATCGTTTTGTAAAATATAGGACATTTTTGAAAATTAAAATGGACAAAGAAAGTGGTTTCAAGATAAACAACAAAACTTAAGTTTAGTACAAGTAATTCAAATACTTATCTGTGTTACTGGTGAACATGGAATTATTCTGCATTCTTAATTAATTCTTTAACTTTTTGTCGTGACAATACAGTGAGTTCAAATTCATAAAAAATATTATATTTAAAAAAACTAACTATTTTTTCACTTTAAAAATACTTACTTAGGCCAATAGCAGTAGGATGCGCTGTAATACGCGCTCTCCCATTCACATAAACTGTATAGAAAACACCTGGCGTGGTAAAAAAGTTTTCGAATCAGCGTGCCTCTTTTTATTCAACGAAAACTAAAAAATCCAACTCACCAGAAATTAGATTTAAAATTGTTCCCTGGGTAATTTCCAGTCATTTTAGGATGTATTTTATGTGGTTTTGCTTTTTTGTAAGAAACAATTAAGAGATTCCTTCTGAGGCACTGGCAGGATTTCCTTTTTGTTTTTGCATATTTTTTTTGTTTCGTTTTAACCAACTGTTATGTATTCAATTTGTCGAAAAAATGCTACAACATATCAATTACTTGAATACATGAAATATGACAGAAAAGTTTTCTGTGAACAGTAGTAGAAAAAAAAGAAAAAGAAAGAAAGAATTGCTTTTAAAACCGATTATCACCTTTAAAAAATAGTGGAATATTGATAGCCTTTTAATTGAATTTTCTTTTACATTTATGAAATTTACAATTTTGATTGGTTTTTCTTCAATTTTTTAGTTTAATTATTTGTTAACTGACATTAACGTGTATGATCTTAGAACGTGTATGATCTCCAGAAAGAATGGATAAATAAAAAATAAATAATACTTAAAAATTATTCATTTAAAAAAATACATCAAAACTTTGATTCAGAAGAATAAATCAATAATATGAAATAAGAACGATTTTGCAAACATCGCCGGAATTTATAACGACCAGACATCCTCTGTTCTGGCATTATTTATTATGGAAATAATGCTTGTATTTGCACATGAGTTACTGATGCTATTTAGAAACTCAATATCGCCGGCTGCGTACCTTGTAAAAAAAGGCAACAGAGATACTAATATTGCATGAAAAGGAGATGACCAGCCACAAATAGGTTCGTTCAAAGCTTCCGAAGAGCCTATCTGCTTCCCATTTACCAAAGACTTAAGTTGCCTCTTTTGGCGAGAAATTACTGTCACGGCGGAATTTGGTGGTCAAACTTTGCAGATTCGTATGTAAACAAAGATGAAAATTGAAAGAATCTCATTTTCTATATTTTTTAATGTTTTACTTACACTTCTTAGGGAATTATTTTTCCTAAGCCTTCATGGATTTTTCTTTAGTTGTTAAAGTAATACTATAGAAATGCACATTTATTTTGTCTTAAATGCGTAAATTAAGTTTATGAACTCCATAAAAAACTGACTTAATTAAAAAAAATACAATGACTTCAAACGTAATTTTCGTTAAATGCATCTTTTTTCTTTCTCACATAAGTCACATTTAAATAAAATTATTGACTGTTATATCAATTCTTTAATGAGTTGAACTATATAATTAAACTTGATTTTTTGATCTTGCTTGGTATTTGAAATTCCATCACACGCCATCTTGAAAATTAGGTTCTTGCATTTTGCACTTATTTGTCATTTATTTATGAAGTAATAATTATTACTATTATTGTATTACTACTATTTGCACACGTATAACTCCTTTAGTTACGTTTTAACTCATAATGATAATATTCAGTCAAAATTTAAGGTTACATTGAGTTAATAATATAATTCATATTTAGAAAAAGGAAAAATAATATCGGAATTCCGATCATTCCGATAGAAGGACGACATTAACATTGCTCGCGTGCATCACGTTTATTCCGCTCATATTAAAAGAACGCATCGCATTCCCTCAGTGCCCCTGTAAATCGTGTTCCTTTGCGGGAATGGTATGCGTACAGTGCAGCTGTTAACATTGAAAAGGTGGTGAAACCAAGAGGAAGGTGAAACTACATCAAGTCAACCTGGGCTAGCGTTTTCCCTCAAGGTCTCGAGTTTTGTGTTTAAATCCTGGGTTCTTGATATTTTGTAGGAAATTGTTGGTTTTGAGATTTATTGATGAAACATATGCATTCATTAAATGCTATTAAACATAATATTTTTACTATAATGTATCTTTTTGGCTAATCTATAAGGTTCATTCAAATGAAACCAGGTCAGTGGGTCTAACTTCACATTAAACGTTAGATGATGCCACGTAACTGCATGTATGGAGACATCATATGTTGGTAGAGAGACTGACCGCATGCACAATGTTTCATGTTGCACAGTGACAGTGTGATCTAACGCCGAAGAGAGGGTGGTCACACAAGTTATCGTTCACTACGATACAAGTTCTTTTTTGACCACAAGGGCTCATTCAGGGGGAGGGGGCCCACTTCCTGAGCCCACCGCTTGTTGAGTTTCTGAATCCGGGAACCACCAAGCGTTATCAAGCCACTTTACATAACCTTAGACGAGCCATTAAGTCGAAACGACCAGGCATGTTGTCCAAAGGCGTCCACATACAGCCAATGCAATGAAGATAACATTGCAGTAGTTTCGGTGGGAAACGCTGGAGCTGAAACATCTACCGTGCACTCTTTCACCGTGCAGACCTTTCACTCTGTGACTTTCATGTTTTTGGACCTCTAAAGCAAGCTTTTTGCAGATAATACCACCGGATATCGCGGATATCACAATGGACGACGAAGTGTGAGACTGACTTCAGTCCTGGATCCGATAGCAACCTACTAGCTTCTTTAAAGATAGAATTGGTCGCCTAGTGATGCGATGGGATAAATGTGCCACCAGTTTTGGCGATTATGTTTGAGTTAATAAAATCGTAACCGTTACTTTAGACTAGTGACCACGTTTCATTTGAATGTCCCATAGAATGGAAGTTTCTTTAATGCAGTTTTAGTTATTATAAAAATATTGGCAATAAGCATTGGAAAAGAGACGAAAAGAAGAAAAAAAAATATCTACCCCGCTCTCGCACTGGATGTTATTTCCTTGTACTCTTTCTATTTTTCTAGATTATACACTGTAAAAACGATTCAGAAACATTCCTGGAAAATAATGGGCATCTGATGTGCTTAATTTCTGCCAGCAACATATCTTGCAAAAACCAGGAACGTTTTCCGCTAAAATTCAGTAATCTTCCTGAACTTATGCTGAAGCCTGCTGAAATATTCATAAGTGACTCTCGAAAATTAGATTAAATTATATTCTACAAAGTTCGCACCTTCCTGATTTTTCAAGGAAGTTCCAAAAGCAGTGCTGCAAACATGGAGTTACAAACATGGATAAAGCTAAGACAGAATTGCAAATAAGTATGAAGAAATTTAGTCGCCTGCAATACATGCCAAGCTACGTAATTCTTCGACTTATTCGCTCCCTTTGGGAGCTTAAACAGCCGTAATCGATCGGAAGCTCAGTTAATCTTTAAACTGGGAAAAAAATATATTTTTTCACAACAGTGAAAAGTCTGTATTCGTGCAACTTGTAGTAATTCAGGAAGCGTTTTTACAATGATATTTGATTTTTCCAGGAAGTGGGTAAGAATCATTAAAATCTCGAAACGTAACACGGAAATACTCAGTAATGTTTCGGAATTTTTTTTACAGTGTAAAATAATTGAAAACTTTAGAATGAAAATTATTTATACACACGTTATGTGTTTTGAAATTAAGATAAAACTTTGATGTCGTAAATTATACTTTAATTTGTATTAAGTTAACATTAACGGGGAAATATAACGCATAAAACAATGTAAACCATCAAAGTACTGTTTCTACAAATATATTTTGTCAAAAAAAAAAAAAAAACTACGTAATTCTGCTAAGTATAATTAGGTTTTTGTTTAAAAGCAAACTTTTGTTACGACCTGACGTTTACTTAAAAGCCTGTTAAGTAAATGATCAGCGCTAACCGGACATTCTTTCCTTTTTTAATTCATTTTCTAAACTTTTTAAACATTATTTACTGCAAGACTTTTTTTAAAAGGCATGCTTAATTAAATAGTTTTTGCTGGTCATACTTTGAATAACTTCAAATTTAAAATTTAAAAATATTGCCTTTGGTGCAATTTTATCATGTTGAATATATTTTCATATTTATGTCGTATTCTTAAAAGTAAACATTACATTTTCAGTTTACGAACAAATTCTTTGGTAGATCCTTACATTCACTTAAAAATATTTTTACTACAACAAGAAGTTTTCGGGTACTGGAGTCGGACTTGACGTTACTGAAATTCTAGAAATTGGAGTCGGAAGTTGGTCAAGAGTTATATCCAACAAAACTTGTTTGACGCATATCCGCCTTTAAGTTCGGAAACTATATTGATTTTTAGTTTCTCCGTACGCGCAAATGTTAAGGGGTTTGAATTGCTTAAAATTGAAAGAAAAATTATTCAAATAGAAAAGTTAAATATGAGGAACGAAATGTCATCGCCGAGATATTTCGAACAAAAAAAAAAGTTGGTTCGAATCTGACAACCCGTTCAAAAGTAATTACGGGAGGGGGGGAGGGCAGACAGACAGGCTGACAGACACTTTTTCCCCGCCTCAATACCCTAATTTCCAATTTTTTTTATTTTTCCATACTTATTTAATTATTTTATTAATTTTTGCATATTATATTTATTAAGATGCATTAAGCCTTTTTTCTTGCTTTTTTTTCCTTCTTTTTCTGACTTTTACTGGGAAAGTAGGCTAAAAAAGGGTTATAATACGTATATTTGTCTCAAAATACTTGATATTTCAATTGCAAAACTCTCATGTGTCAGGTTGAAAAACGAATTCCTCTTTACCATTAAAATCTTTTCTAAATCCCACCCCACCTCTACCACGCCAACGTTTGGCGACAGAAAATCTTCAACCACCTCCTTCAATGCATTTCATTGTGGTAACCCTTTGGCAAAATGCACCATAACCGGGGCCGTAGGATATCCCCCTGCAAGCCGTTACACTCTATAAATTTGCCGCCGGAATAGAGCCGCCGCGCCTTAATGGCGTGCGCTTATCATCCCAGAGGCTCTACAGGTTTCTTTATAGCTTGCCCCATGTTAAGACACCGCAGTTCAGCGGTCTCGTGGCAATCTTCTACGGGGATTTTGCGGGCTCAATGTTGGGAATGGAATGAATTGGTAATGATTCAATATGGTCGTTTGTTGGGAGGGATATTTTTCGCAATGGATTTTTACTCATTTGCACTTTTACCGACTAAAGAGTTGATAAATCTACTTTGAAGTATGTTTTGTAATTAAATAGCTACAATTTGAAAAAACAAAAGAAATTAATTTATTATTTTGATATTGTTGGTATTTTTGATATGGTACAAGCAATAATAGGCTATACTTGTTTAATTTTTTATTGCACCTGATTAAAAATTTATTTCAATGAAATTGTTTGTCAAACAAAGATGTCATGTATATATATTTTCTTATTTAAAACACCTGATTTTAAGAAAACTTTTTGTCTCCATGTGTTTTTTATGTAGAGGCTATTACTGTGCTCTACGGAAATTTCCTCGTTAAAATACTATGTGACGGCAACTTTTTTTATATGTATTATAAAACGCAGTTTGCGTAATAAAAAAAATAATTTTCTTTCCAATATGCTCAGCACAGTTTGTTTTTATTTTGGTGGGATTTTAAAAAAATAATAAAAATAATATATTGCAGTAAAGTCGATGATTTGCTATCTGTTTTACTTTGCTTCGTTATAATGGCAAGTTTCGATTCGAAAGGGTATACTGTATTTGCAAGTGAACATATTAAACTTTTTTCCTTTTGACTTTACTGAAGCTCATCAACCAGCACATTGTTTTAAATGTATATGAAAAAATAATTATTTTCAATTTATGCAAATCTTAGAAAATATTTTATGCTGAAGAAAACATTCATTTCCATTTTTTTTGTATCGAAAATCATGAGCAGCAACATTTTCTAACTTCTAAAAGCTACTGTAGAGAAAAGTCGGAAAAGACTTGCTAGAATTGTGACAGATCTTATCCAAACGACAAATTAAAAGAAAAATGTATTAAAAATACTTCTGCGGTAATAGCATATCAAAATATGTACAACAAAGTGCGCAATTTAAGCCTAATATGCAAAGTTAATACTGTATTTTACTGAGGTGCTTCAAAAGTACAGAAATACTCTTAGTACTTAAGTCTTATATCTAAGTACTTAGTGCTCTCTAAGTACTTAGATTCTATATTAAAGAGAAACAGTTGGAGTAGCAGAAATAATTGCGAAAAACTAACAAGATATACCAGTTTTTCTTATGTGTATTTCATGAGAATTTTTAACGAGAGTCTAGTCTAGAAGCATTCAATTTTGATCAATCTTAACTTAAACATTACAAATTAATGTTTTGGAAATCTCCCTCATGAAAAGTAAAGGTAAACATACCACTAGAAAATATTAATATCTTAATAGTAATGAATGCACAAGTAATAAAATCCATTACTCTTTTACAATTACTAATTTACAATATACTGAAGAAAGCAAGACTCGAAACAAAGTTTAAAATGCCCAACTGTCAGCGAACATTGTAGACAAATGCTTCTAGGCTGCTGACTAGTATTCAATTGAAAAAAAAAAAAAGAAGTTATAAATAAAAAGACATCCAATGCAAGGAATGTTTTTTCATACATAGGCCCATTATTTGCCTTGAAAAATGGTTTTCCTGTGATCTCAAAACGTATTTTATTTTGCACTTTAAATCATAGGAAGCAAGATAATATTTAAAATATTCAAATTATGAACGATAAATATTTTGATAAAAATTGAAAATTAGTAAAGTAATGCATTGTATTTCGGCGTATTCAATCCTATTAGCAGTAAAATTTCATTTGTTACATTTTTGGTAAGGAGCAAAAAGAAAAACTCTTCACTGTAACAAACGTATTATTATTTCCTGAAAACTGAAAAAAGAAAAAAAAAAGACTGGAAAAATATTAAGTAACGATGTTCATTTCTATTACAACTAGAAAAGGGAATCCGTCGATGGAAACATCGATAACTTGGTTGAAACTCACACACCCCTATATATATATATATATATATATATATATATATACGCCTCAAGAAATCTTCAGGAGCACACGGAATAAGATACGAATCTAAAAATAAATAAATAAATAGAATTATTATCCTTAAAGAACTCTTCTGAAGCCACATTCAACTGATTGGGAAACCCCAAAATCGAAAAACTTTATATTTCATCAGATTTTCTTTAATAGAGGCAAACATACGGAAGGCGGAAACCAGGAGAGTCGGAAAAGTAAAGTAAATCAAGTTATTCCATGACAAAACTAAGTTAGAATTCGAGAAGGAATTTAACGTTCAACTGAATTCATTGTTCCGATATGCTTTTCTTTCTCTCCGTCCATGCTCCAGACTTCCGCTTTCGTTTCCTCATCCGGGTGTTTTTAAAAGGTCCCTTATGGATCTGCAGTTTCGATTTCTATTGGTCGAAAGAATATGTCAACAGAATCCTTTTTCATTTCAACAATTCCAACAAGAAAGAGGAGACGAACACTTAAACTTTACGCCTTCCACGCATCTTTATTTCTCTGAGTCCTTGCAAAGAATTCTAGTACCTTGTTTGAAGGTGTAAAAGATTTTGAAAATCGATCGGATCTTAAAAATATACAATATGAGAGTTCAAAAGGACAGTTTAAATGTACTAGTTTTGCTTTAGAAAATGTAACTTTTTACCATGTTGGTTGAAAATTATTTTTAGTATTTGACGGACAATAATTTAACACGCAAAAAAATGTATTTTTCAGAATTAAAAACGATCTAATTGTTTAGAACCTTATGATCTTAAACTTTTTTCTAAGGAGAAATAATTTTATTTTACGCGACGAATTTTCTTACTGTTTAAAAAATTGAATAATTAAGATATTTTCTCTCGTAAGATTTATTGAAATTTTAATTATAAAATACGAGAATTTTGCCACCAATTCTTAGTACACATAACATGTTGAAGACTTTAATCACTTTCGTTTAAAATCAAAATGCCGTCTATACCGATAATATTTAATGAATTTTAACTAATTATTCTGAACTCAGCTGAAAATATAACAATTACTTTTCTTATATTTTAATTTTTTTTAGAAATTGTGCACAACTACTCAGGATTAATGATGAACGTAACTTAAAAGCGGAATACACATGAATGTGTGTAAATATGATAATGTAATGCATATATGAGGTAGTGGGAAGCAAAGGGATGTAAATGGCAAAATTAAAAATTTGGAGATAGCCGTACACATGGTAGGTGAACCTCCCCTTTGTCTTGGAGCAAAAGATGGTACTAGTAGACCTGGTAGTCGCTGCTATACAGCATGATTTGGAAAACATTTCAATGAAAGCCTACCTAGGATGTTACCTTTAAACACGTTTTACTCAAAACTTGAAAATGTCCACAAAATCCCTTTGCTTCTCACTGCCTCATATGTAATATGGAAAAATGAAACGCTTTTAGTCACGCTATGAATAATCTTCCTGTTTACTCTAGGTATAAGAGAATGTTTTAAATTCAGGTTTTCATCACAAAATGGTAGAACTTTGATTTTGTATCGTATGAAATCTTACGATAAGTGAATTTTTTCAGACTTTTTTTTTTTTTCATTGAATATTTATAACAGCGTCTGTTTGAGCCGTTTGTTGTTTTGAATTTTTGAACTGAAAGCTGATATAATGAAAACGCTGCGAAACCTTGTTATAACGAGCACCAACACAACGAAATATTCCTTTAAATGAAATACATATTGCCATTACATTACTTCAATTCCATTATAACGAAATTTTCGTTACAACGAACAAAATTTGCAGTCCCTTGAAGTTTGTTGCAATGAGATTTCCCCATTTTTTTCAAAATTTCGAGGTTATTGAGGAAGTTTGCTGTTTCGTGCAATTTTAGTGAAAGACAATATGTTCGTTGAACAATTTTCCACTGCATTATTTTAATGTCAGCAAGATATTTAAAAATTACTTTTCGGTCAGAAGTTCAGTTATGGCTTTCGTCTTTAACTCAAATAAAGGGAAAAATATTTTTAATCTTACTTTGTTTTATATTTTAATAGTTTTTCAGCGCTCAATGCAAAGAAAGAATTGCTCGTTTCCCAAACTTTAAACTCAATATATTTTGAATTCAAAAATTTTTTTTAGAAATATTTTATTACTTTAATATTTTGATAGCCAAACATTTTTACTATGCTCGTCAATCATCGTGAGCATGCGTGATAAGAAAAAACAAGTCATTCCAAAATCAAATCAATTTATTTTTCTCAGAAATAGTTCTGAAGAAATTAAACTATTGAATTCGGGAAGAAGCATTTTTCATCAAAATGAACTCCATGGATTTTCTACTCCAGAGGAGAAAAAATACATCCGATGGAAAAGAAGAAACAACCGAAATAAGACTCGGTTAGAATGCGAACCGATTAAAAAAACATTTTTCGCCATCTTTCATCTCTACTTCGTTTTGCACCTAAGTTAGTAAGTAGCGCCCTCTATTAATCAGCGTCAACATCACCTGGTCCAGTCACAATCCTCAAAAGATCATTAGCGCAGGCGAACTCTTACCAGTCTTTCTTTCTCAGCAGATAAATGACTTCAACTTCTGCTAAATCTTCCCTTGCATGAAAGCATGCTAGCTACGACAACCTTTTTAAATTTGCATCTTAAAGGACTTCTACGAATAGTAATCAAGAGTGAATCCGTGATGGACAATTAGTACTTCATTGGATACTATTTTGCATTAATTTAATGTATGATTAAGATTGAAATAAAATTTTCTAATAATAATAACAAAATATGTGAACAAAATACACACAGACAAACAGAAATTTATTGGCATTTTCCACACTTAGCTCACGCAACGTTTTTATTTTACATCTATATTTTTTAAATGGTGTATAAAGTTTCATACTAGTTGCGTGGTTTTGTTAGAAATTGACTAATCGCAAAACTTATATTTTTTGGGACTCATATCTTTTTAAAATCTAAGATAAATCGAACGTACAATAGATGACTATAATAATAAAATAATATGATAAATATTAAAATTAAAAAAAAATGCCACACATTGTCCTGTACCTCGCACGGCAGTATAATGTAACATTTTTACCGTCAGGCGTTTAAAATGTTGTAATTGACAGTTTCACGAGTTGCGAAGTATTAGCGATACTAGAATTACTTAGCTGGAATATTGGAAATTAATATTAAAACATCAGTCAAATCCGTCTAAATGTTGGTGTAGTTGAATGTAAACAAATTCTTATAACAAATAATTAATGGGCTGCAATTTAATACTAAAAAAAAATAATAAAAAAAAACTCACAGACGCAGCCATTACCAGTGATGTGGAACGGGTAAATACCCAGTGAGTAGGTAGATCTTTGTTGGGTATTTTACCTAGGCCTGGGTAAATATCCAAAAATTGGGCAACTTGGGAAAAAAAGTAAAATGTGAGTAAATGATAAATTAAAGAATTTTTTTCTGGAAAATGTGATGAAATTATTATCAAATTGTGCCTCGAAATTGAGAACAAAAATGTGAATCGACTCACTTGCAGTCTAAAAAAAAAATTGGAGGTGGTTCAATTCATCTCACGGATTTTAAATCTAACGGTGCAAGGAAATACTCGTATTCTGAAACAATCCAACCTACTTGATGGTTTATCTTTTCTTTATGAATTACAGAAGCATTTGGAATTAGACAGTATTCAGCTGAAGGTATTATAATTCATAAGCTATCATAAGTTCATCATAAGATTGTGGGAAAATTAAGAGATCATAAGTTTACTAGTATGGCGGAGAAGTTTGTGAGGAACAAATGTTAAAGTAGCTTAGCACATTTTAAATGCATCAATTACGTCTCCTGCAGAAGAAGAACTTTTAGCATTTTCAGTTAGGTTCGCAATAAAAAAGTTTTTAGAAATCTGACAGAATGGCTAAGCTCAAATATCTATCCCATAATTGAATACTGATACATTAAGAAAGGAGATACAAAAAAAAAAAAAGAGTAAGAGCTAGAAATGAATGAAAGAGCTATTACAAAAAAAAAAAAAAAAAATTGAGCAAATATTTAAGGAGAAGAATTACTTAGCCAAAAAAACGGACAACCTGTGCAATTTAGATGACAGTTTAAAATCAACGTCTGACTCAGAAATGTTTGAATGAGTTCACAGTTTTCTCTTAAAGTGAGCAAAAATTCGTAATATGATTTATTTCTTACTCTCAGAAAGATACATTTTAAGTTCAGATGCAATTTTTTTCCCTTTACTTTATTTGATTCCTATTTTTTTTTCAAATGTATTTTAAGAATTTTTAAAACAGGGTTGATCCTAAAATGGTATTAAAGACTTTTGAAATAGCATCGCAACGCCCCCTTTAATTCTTGCTGTTATTACTCCGGTTTTCATTTTCAATTCTCTTCCTTTCCAATTTAAAATCAAAACTTAACATTTTTTTTTTCTTTTTAACTGACTACCAGTGTTCGTATTTTTTAAGTGGCAAATATATTATTACTAAAAATGAGTAGATAATCAGGGGGCTAAAAATGGTTGACAAGTAGAAAATATTTAAATCAAATATAGCATGAAAAATGCATGACGTTATATAACATTTGTGTTTCCTGATTTATTATTTTAGGTCTATAAAACTAAAAGTTTGAAAAAAGGGTTCAAAAGTTTAAATTTTCTTTACATTCATTATACTATATGCATATTAAAATATCATTATACACAAAAGAGGGTATTTTGTGTGAATAGAGTTCACTAGAAAATAAATAACCAAGTAAATCTCCATTTTTGTATTTACCCGTGTATATACCCAGACATTTACTCTCAAAAGAAAAAAAACCCCGGATATTTTGCCTCACTAGTCACCATAGTATATATGTACACTTCAATAAAAAGGTTTTTTTGCAAATACTTATATGTAAGGAGTTCTTAAAATAAATAAAACATAGTTAAGAACAAAAAATAGGATTTAAATGAATAATAATAACAAATCCAATCATATTTATTAAAATTTAACAAATTATGGGAAACGAATTTTGAACTAATTAGAAATACTAATTAGAAATTCCTGTAGATTTAAATTTTAAGAATCGTGCTCGATATAAAATAGAAAGTATTTCGATTCCTCTAAACAATTAGAATAAAAGATTCCTGATGTTGTAGAAGAGTACAATTGAGAATGCAACAAAACGATAGAAAAGAACCAAGTTATTCTCCAGAAACCAGCTAAATAAGGTTCCTAAATTTTCTAGGAGAGGAGAACTGACGTTATAGATAACTACAAACGAGCGAAAAAAATCGAACGAAATGCTGAATTCCATTAAAATAATGCAAATCACAGTTTGATGAGTTTCCTTTTTTATGTAAAGAATTGTTCTTATTTTGTCTTCAAATATCTTGCTACGATTTAGGATTTAATGTTTCTTTGAAACCCGCCATTAAATCCGCATACATTAGAACCGCAAGCAATTGGTAGCTTGAAGCGCATTCTTTTTCCGAATGACGCAAGAAACTAAAAACAAAGAACATATTTCTTTTTAATGCTTATTCTCCAGTCGTTTGTGGAAAAAGAAAGAAAATAAAATAATATACGACGGGGCAGACGGGAAATCGAAATGATCTCGTTAAAATTCAACACAGGTAGGCTTGAAAGGCTTGAAAAGAATAACTGCCTTCTTTAAGGCTTAAAGCAATTGGAAAAATGAAATAAATCATTAAGATATTATATATATATATATATATATATATATATATATATATATATTCGCGTGTGAGCTTCGCTCACACATCGAGATCCATGTTTAATTTCGGGCTTGTAAAGACAGTAGATAGGTTTTTTTTTGCATTTTATACTCCAAATTCAAAAAGACTAGCGTGTCTGAAAGCTAGATTTAACCTCTTAACTGCGTAGCCCGAGCTGAGCTCGGGGTGAGGTTTATGTGCCTTTAACTGTGTAGCCCGAGCCCCTTGAGTAGGGGCAGTGGACTTTCCTGCAGTACTCGAAGCAACTAACCACGGGTGTCTTTTAAGATAAATTCCGAAAAAGAAGCAACCGCGAGTAGGTGGAGAGTCAGTTGTCGATCTAATTTATTTCCGCTCACTGGACAGGCGCACGTGTTCGAGAGCTATGAGTAAGTTCATCCTAACGCTGCTTAAAATGGATGTGTACTCACAAATTGTGTATTTTTAGATTGAAATTAGGTACTAAAAATGAATATTCTCGCAAAATGCTGAAAATGAAGTTTTGATTATAATTAATTATCAAATACAAAAAGATCTGAATTAGAAATCTTAGTCTGAAATAAATATAAAAGTATAACTAGCGTGCCAGCATAAAATCTTTATTAATCTGTTCAAATATAAATAACCTGTCAATTATACTTTTTCAAAAATATCATAAATTTAATCTCTCTTATAAAATGAAAGTTCATGGCACTAGCGTCCCTAGGAACTCTAAGTGACACTATTGTCCGATGGAATATGAACTTAATCTAATAATGTGGGTTATGTCATGTATCTTATTTCTTTATTATTAATTCTTTTCGATTTTTTGCGTTAAATCCGGAATTGAGAGGAAAATTTTCTTGTCACACAACACAGTTCCGTAAAATTAAATTTTTAATATTTGCAAAAAAAGATCATGTTTACAAGCGGTTTAAAATAATAAAATAAAAGCACCATTTTGGTTTTAAAAAAATGGAGCAAAGTCCCCCCCCCCCCAAAAAAATGCTGACATCTGTTTTGGAGTTACAAGCCCGTTTTTCAAAGCAAAAAGGTACGAGCTTATTGGTATAAAATGCATACTTTTCCTTTAATTAAATTATTTTTTATGACGTATGTAATACCATCACGAAACTCTTATGCTTTATCAACTCTTGAAGAGGAAGTATGAAAGGTTTTTAGAGCAAATTCAATGTGTTCAGAGTACTCCCCTAAACATTCGAGGTAATCTACAATACTTATCACTTAAAATTAATCCTAAACTTGGACTGATATTTGCAATTCAAGTCTTCTGAATTATATTTATTTACGAACTGTTACGACAAACCCCTCTCAAGATAAAATTCTAACTTGTTATACGGATATCTGTTTTGCGCTTTTCTTTTCTCTACAGAATGCCTTTCCGTCAAGCTCTTAATAAATTTTCTAGTATGAAATAAATAAATATCTGAACTAAAAAGTAAATGGGGGAAAAAATCAACAACTTTGGAAACAGCACAAGTTTACCAAAAACTCCAGTCACATGTTTCGGGAAAAGGGGGGGAGGGGCAAGGAAAACCTTTTTCATAGCAAAAATTTTTTTAACTTAGGTATGGACTTTATTGGATGTTCTGATTACCTTATAACATCTAAAGCTCACATCTTCTTATATTACAAGTTTCTCATTGCAATCCTCCTCTTTACTGCAATACCCTTCTCTCTGCACCTTTTTTTTTTTTTTTTTTTTTGCAAATTAGTGCTGTTTTAAACGATGTTAAACTTATTAATCACCAAGTGCTTCAAGTTTTTATTTAAAAATAGAAAAATATTACGTATTGCACCTTTTATGCAAATGTTTTCAAAGGAAAATATTAATTATTTTAAAATGAAATAGCGAAACGCTTCTCCTACACCTGGTAAAGCTCGAACTGAAAAAACTGCAGAGAAACATGATGCATTATTATATATGCAGGGTGTCTCAGTTTAATGTTTCAGAGCTCCTAGGAGGGGTGGGATGAATCCTGACGACTTGAAATTATATCGCATTGCGGGATCGGAAATTCTTTCTCTACCCGAGAAATTCGATATATGCCAGAAGTATTGTGCGAGTTTTGTTGGCAAAAAAAGAGCACTGAATTTAGATTTAAAATAAATATCTAGTACGTTTTTCTCAAATTTTGAGTTGTCACTTTCTTTGCAAGAGTGCGAGAGATACAAGATATAATTAGAGAGAACATAAGCAGCTGATGCACAAAAAAGTTGGAGATACATGAGGTCAGGGGGGGGGGGGGTAGTTAGGCGGTGCCTGTACAGGTGACTTTTTTCCAAAATTTAAATTTAACCGTCATTATTGATTAACAGACCTTCCCTTCCCCTCAAAATGTCCGGGGCAACGACCTCAAATATTGGGACTAATGGTCATATGGTACTTCTTTCAATTCGATGCTACATTTTTTAATTTTTATAAAATAATAGGAAACTTTTCTTTTGAAAAAAAAGAGGGCAGTTGTCCCTCATACTAGTCGGATTATAAATATATGTAAACAGAGAGGAGAATCTAGTTGAGACGTTTTTATTTTATTACAAAGAGTCAGCTGAATCTAAACTTGTGTGGCCGTTTTAGTTTGTGTAAACTAAACGTAGTGCAAACAAAATCGTGGCATACACGTGAATCAATTAAATGTATCAATCTGCAATGATGTAGTTTAGGAGAACCGAAGGGGAAGGGATGCTGCCCCCCCCCCTCAAATATTTGCATTTCTTATGGTAAAAATAATGCAAATTGTTACGTAAAATTGTTCAAAACCACCTTTACTTATGCTGTTGCTTTTTGGTGGTCCCAAACACCCCCAAGTTGAGGCTAGTAGTTTCTCCCTTCTAATCAATATGTTCTTCCCTGTTTTTTTTCCTTTTTTTTAGAAAAATTAAGATTTAAGAAGTAGCAGTTATCATCCCCACAATCGCGTCACTTTTACTATTATAGAGTGACAAGGTAGAAAATACAACACGTGTGTGTGTGAGCTGTTTGCCACCCCAAAAAGATATCTATTTAGAAAGGCTTAGAATGCG